>NW_007036712.1:24399-28629 GCF_000164805.1 Carlito syrichta
TGCACTCCAGTCTGGGCGACAGAGTGAGACTCCAACTCAAAAAAAAAAAAAAAATTCTTTGTAGAGATGGGGGTCTCACTATGTTGCCCAGGCTAGTCTTGAACTCCTAGGCTCACATGACCCTCCTGCCTTAGACTCCCAAAGTACTGAGATTACAGGCATGAGTCGCTACATCTAGCCTTGGCTAGCCTTTAGGCACATTCTCAAGCCCAAAATAAGTCCCAAAGCCCTTGTGTATGGTTGTGGACTGTACATAGATGCCCAGCCAAAGGGTTGAATGGGGACTGAAATCCAGTCTGGGCTTGCCAAGTCAAATGGCTAAGTCTACTATGAAGAGAGGTTGCCTTTTCTAACTGGTCTGCCCAGAAGCGGCAACCTTTTATAAATTATACAAAGGCACCACATAAGCTAGCTGCAGCACTGATCCTCTCTCCAATTCCAGAAATGCTCCTTTGCTTATTTCTGCTTCCTTAGACCAGATGCTCTTGGCTAGCACTTTCTTTGGCAAGCTCAGTCTGTTCAAAATTGAACTTGTACTTTTCTGCCAAAGCCTGTGGCCCTTTTGCTATTCCTTATCCTAGTCAATGGCACCACCATCCATTCATCCAGCCACACAAGACAGAAACTTGGAAGTGATCCTTTATGCCTCTTTTGTTTTAGTTTTTTACTCCCCAGGATCCTCTAGTCCTGCTGATTCCAACTCCAGGTATCTCTGGAATCTATCTCCACCTCTCCACATTTACTGTCCTTCTTGCTTTGAACCTAGTCCAAAAGCCTCTTCACTGATCTGTCTGCCTCAGATTTATTCTTTTTTTGAGTCAGAGTCTCACTCTTTCACCCAGGCTGAAGTGCAGTGGCATGCTCATGGCCACCGCAGCCTCAACGTGCTGGGCTCAAGTGATCCTTCCGCTTCAGCCTTCCAAGTAGCTGGAATGATAGGCCCATGCTACCATGCCTGGCTTGCTTGCTTATTTATTTCACGATGTTTCCCAGGCTGGTCTTGAACCTGTGGGCTCAGGCAATCTTCTGGCCTCAGCCTCCCAAAGTGCTGGGATACAGGCGTGAGCTACTGTGCCCAGCCCTCAGACTTATTCTACTGCTAGAATACCTCTTAAAAAAAAAAACTTGTTTATTTTCTTTACTTTACATTCCACGATGGCTTCTCATTTCCACCAAAAACTATAACCGAAACATCTTTCCACAGCATACACAAAGCCCTCAGTGAACCAGCCACTCCTTATCACTCTAGCCTCATCATGCATTTCCATGCCCCTGTGCCTCTCTGCACAGGCTAATACTTCTGCTTTAAAGGTCCTGCCCCAACCTTGTCCCATACTCCTATCTTTTTCATATCCTTCAAGTCCTAGCATGAGCTCCAGCATCTGGCACAGAACTTTACACAGAAGAGATGCTCAACAAATGTTTGTTAAATGACTATAATGATGGATGGATGGATGGAAGGAAGGATGGATTTATTCTGAACTCTTAGCATCTAGCCCAGTGCTGGTACTTAGTGTTTGCTAAATAAAAGAACAATAATGGAAATACTACATATCAAAAACAATAAAATGCAGCCAAAGCAGTGTTTAGAGGAAAATGACAGCTTTAAATGAACATATTAGAAAAGAAGGAAGGCTGAAACTAATGAAATCTAAAAATTGAAATTAATCTGTCTCATGAAGTTAGGGAAAAAAACAGTAAAATCAACCCAAATAAAATCGAAGTAAGCCGGGTTCGGTGGCTCAGCCTGTAATCCTGGAGGCTGAAGTGAGTGGATTGCCTGAGCCCACGGGTTCGAGACCCGCCTGGGCAGCGAGACCTCATCTCTACAATAAATAAAAAAATCAGCTGGGCGTGGTAGCACATGCCTGTAATTCCGGCTACTCGGAAGGCCGAGGCAGAAGGATCGCAGGAGCCCAGCAGGCGAGGCTGCGGTGGCCGGGAGCGGCCACTGCACTCCAGCCTGGGTGACAGAGGGAGAATTCAACAACTACAACAACAACAACAAAAAATGCAGTGTGCCATCGCTGGCTGCTGGACTTCTCTTCGAGGGTTTTTAGCAGGCCTGGGTGTTCATCAACTATCTCAGGATCAAGGAAATGTTTGGGTTTTCCTAGCTACATCTGGGATGTTGGCTGGCAATTCTACCACTCTGGAAAATTTATGCCTGAAGTTTAACTGCAGTTTGCTGATGGTCACCAAACTTGGAAACAGTATGTTGAATAGACCCTCCTGTCAGTAGTAGTTATATCCCACCTTGGACTCTTGGCAAATTAAAAATCTCTAAATTTCCACTATTTTCAATGCACTAAGAGAAAAGTGCAGCAGTTTTGTATATTCTGACATTTTACTTACAAAAAAAAGACACCAAACTTGGCAGGGAAAAAAGTAAGTTGTTACCATTACAACCCTACAGAGGTGGCAAGTATATAATATCAGAGCTTAATGATAGATAACCTCATTCAATTTTTGTCTGTTGATGGTATCTCTTCTTTCTGTATGCATAGGTAACATCTCAAGGAATAAAATGTTAGGTGCCAACATTGGGGGCTTTGCTCATCCTCATTCCCTCATGCCCAGTGCAAAGGAACAGTGAAAGAAATATCTTGTGAGATTTAGGATATCTGTTCTTTTGTTCCTCTTAGGGAACAGACCTACTTTTGAAACTGTATTAAATAGAATAGGAATGAAAATAAAGTTTACTACAGATTAGAAAAAGAAAAAGATAAGGGGAGCTGGGCACGGTGGTACCTGCCTATGGTCCTAGCTACTTAGGAGGCTGAGGCAGGAAAATCACTTGAACCGAGGTGTTCAAGGCCAGCCTGGGCAACATGGTAAGACCCCATCTCTAAAAATAATAGTAATAAGCTGAATATTACAGGCAAGTTGTGATGACAAAATTAATAATAAATAGAATAAAAATAAAAAGAGGAAATTATGAACTCACATCCTTTTTACAAATTCCCTTCTTAATCATCCAGTCTATACACAAGTGAAATTGTTCGCTTCAGTTACCAGGGTCAAAAATCCATTGATCTTTTCTCATCCCTCAATTCTCCTGCTCTTCATGTGCTACCAACCACCCATTCCATCTTGGCATTTCTCCCTTACTATACTCTTAGCTCTATTCTTATTTCTCTTCTATTTCTATTACTGATTCTTCTTCCCCTGTCTCAACTCTGCTCCTCAATGGTGCATTCCTAGAAATCAACACAGTACTTCCCTCCTATCTTCTTTTCTTCCTGTTTACTCCCTCAGGAAGCTTCTTCAGCATGCTTCAATTTACTACAAATAATCACAAACTGATGGTTCGACTTAAATCTTTCACTACACTATTTACAGGAAAGATGGAAAAAATGCCACGTCGAGAACAGCTGATTACAAGCAGTCATCAGGGTACCACCATGTCCTGGGTCGTTTTGTTCTAAATTTGCTATATACAATCTTTATATTTACCTATCTTGAATAGAGCATGGTTAGCCAACACACAATTAGTTCATTTTAAAACACTAAAAATTTAATCAAGAGCCTGATATTTGTGTTTCCATGTGCCTCATAGGATCTTTGCCTGGGAACACCAAACAGAAGAGGCTGGGTTCCATAATGCTATAGTCTACTGTTTACCAGGTGACATTCATTAGAATTGCCTTCAGTTTCTAGGAAGTATAAATGGACCCTTTGAAAATCTAACGAAGCCGGGCTTGGTGGCTCAGCCTGTAATCCCGCGCTTTGGGAGACTGAGGTGAGTGGATTGCCTGAGCCCGTGGGTTCGAGACCCGCCTGAGCAACTTGGCGAGACCTCATCTCTACAATAAATCAAAACTTAGCCAGGCGTGGTAGTGCGTGCCTGTAGTTCCAGCTACCTGGAAGGCTGAGGCGGAAGGATCGCCGGAGCCCACCAGGTCGAGGCTGTGGTGGCCGGGAGCGGCCACTGCACTCCAGTCTGGGTGACAGAGTGAGACTCCAACTCAAAAAAAAAAAAAGGAAAGTGTTGCTATAAGTTGCATACTGATCAATATCTAGTATTGAATTACACACTCATATAGTCAGCTTCTTCACCATCTCCATATGACATTTCTTGTATTTCAATAGAAAATCTGTTTTTTTTTTTGGTTTTTTTTTTGAGTTGGAGTCTCACTGTCACCCAGACTGGATTGCAGTGGCCACTCTCGGCCACCGCAGCCTCGACCTGCTGGGCTCTGGCCATCCTTCTGCCTCAGCCTTCCAAGT
>NW_007036712.1:28669-43121 GCF_000164805.1 Carlito syrichta
TGCCCAGGTGGGTCTTGAACTCGCGGGCTCAGGCAATTCACTCACCTCAGCCTCCCAAAGGCGCGGGATTACAGGCTGAGCCACTGAGCCTGGCGAAAATCTGTTTTTTAAATATGGGCAAGGATCTGAATAGACATTTCTCCAAATAAAATATATAAATATTAGCTGGGTGTGGTGGCATGTGCCTGGAAGACTGAGGCAGAAGGATCACCTAAACCTGGCAGGTAGAGGCTGCGGTGGCTGTGAGTATGCCACTGCACTCCAGCCTGGGTGACAGAGTGAGACTCCAACTCAAAAAAAAAAAAGAAATATATATATATATATATGTATATATATACACACACACATATACATATACATACATATATACATATACACACACACACACACACATATATAAAATAAGCACATGAAAAGATGGTCAACACCATTAGCCATCAGAGAAATGCAAATCAAAACCATAATAAAGCCGAGTTCTGGTGGCTTGCACCTAGTCTCGGCTCTTCCAGAAGTTAAGGCAGGAGGATCATTTTAGCCCAGTAATTTAAGATTAGTTTGGGCAACATAGCAAAACCCTATGTCTACAAAAAAATGAAATATAAAAAAAATTAGCTGGAGTGACGGCACATGCCTGTAGTTTCAGCTACTCAAGAGACTGAGGTGAAAGGTTCCCTTGAGCCTAGGAGTCTGAGGCTATAGTAAGCTATGATTGCATCACTGCACTCCAGCCAGGGCAACAGAGTGAAAAAGGAAAACCACGATGAGATACCACTTCACACCCACTAGGATGACTTGTAATAAAAGAGACAGATAATAACAAGTGTAGGTGAGGATGGGGATAAACTTGAATCCTCATATACTGCCAGTGTGAATGTACACTGGTGCATTCACTTTGAAAAACAGCCGGCAGTTTCTTAAAAGGTTAAGCACAGAGTCACCAAATGACCAAGCAATTCCAGTCCTATATATAGTCAAGATAAATGAAAACAGGTCAACACAAAAACTTGTATGCAAAGGTTCCTACAAGAATTATTCAGGCCGGGCTCAGTGGCTCAGCCTATAATCCCAACACTTTGGGAGGCCGAGGTAAGTGGATTGCCTGAGCCCACGGGTTTGAGACCAGCCTGGGCAACTTGGTGAGACTGCATCTCTACAATAAATTAAAAAATTAGCTGGGTGTGGTAGCACGTGCCTGTAGTTCTGGCTACGTGGAAGGCTGAGGTGGAAGGATTGCCAGAGCCCAGCAGGTCGATGCTGGGGTGGCCATGAGCATGCCACTGCACTCCAGACTGGGCAACAGAGTAAGACTCCAACTCAAAAAAAAAAAAAAGAATTATTCAAAGTAGCCCAAAAGTAGAAACAATACATATATCCATCACTTGATGAGCAGAGAAACAGAAACAAAGTGTGGTGTACCCATACGATATTATTCAGCAATAAAAAGGAATGAAGTAATACATGCTAAACATGTAAACCTTTAAATAATTGTGCTAAGTAAAACATAGTCACAAAGAGCCACATATATGATTCCATTTATATGAAATGTCCAAAATAGGCAAATCTAGTATACAATAGAAGATTGGTGGTTGCCTAGGGCTGCAGTGGGTTGGGGAGATGATGCTAATGGACATGAAGTTTCCTTTGGGGGGTGATAAAAATGTGTTAAAACTGATTGTGGTGATGATTACACATCGCTGTGAATATACTAAAAAAACCACTGAATTGTACACTTCGATGGATGAATTGTTTGGTATGTAGATTATATCATAATAAAGCCATTAGGAACCTATACATTATTAAAATGTATGTATAAAGCAATAACCATTAAAAAATGATAAATCAGACATCATCAAAATGAAAAATTTCTGCTCCTTAAAAGACACCATTTAGAAAAGAAAAATCAAGACAGATCAGAAGAAAATGTTTGTATATACATCTGATAAAAGACTTACATCCAGATTATATAAAGAATAGTAAGAGGATAAATAACCTACTTATGTTTGTCTAATGTAACTGCAGTGTTATTTTAGACAACTAAATAGAACAGGATTCTTGTAGGATTGGTCTGAATCTGAAAAGTTGATCTTGAAAAGCATCACTATGGATACTTAATCTGGATGTGGGCAGAATAAGAGATGGCATGAGAAGATCAGTACAGTAATCCCTGCTTATCCAAGGTTTCTCTTTCCATGGTTTTAGTTATCTGTGATCAGCCACAGTCTGAAAATATTAAATGGAAAATTCCAGAAATAAACAATTCATAGGTTTTAATTTCATACCCTTCTGAGCAGCATAACAAAATCTCACACCATCCTGTTCCGTCCCACCCAGGAAAGAATCATCCCTTTGTCCAGCACATTCTTTATCATACCTTTATCACAGGTATGAATGTATAGGGAAAAACAAAGTATATAAAGGGTTCAGTACTAACCACAGTTTCAGGCATCCACTGGTGGGGGCAGGGTTGGGATCTTGGAACACATCCCCTGTAGATAAGGGGGGACTACTATAATTGTTAATGCAATCAGAATAGCTATTAATGACTAAATAAATTGCAAAGACTTACAATGGTGTATCAGAAAATGATCATTTACACAAAATGGTCTTGAAAAGGTGAAGGAGATCTATGAGAGAGAAGGTTCATGTATACATGAGCCACACATTTCTAACTTGTTTTTTTATTTTAAAAATGTGGGGTACAATTCAGGGTTAAACATTTCTAACTCAAACTACTAGAACACTCCATCAGCACTAGATATGTCAGGTCTGTAGGACATGAATCAAATAGCTGGACATCAAACTGCCAAGTAGAGTGTAGATAAAACATAGATTCTGGCTGGGTGTGGTGGCTCATCCCTACAATCCCAGCACTTTGGGAGGACTCCATGAGCCTAGGAATTCAAGACCAGCCTAGGCAACACAGCGAGACCTCATCTCTAAAAAAAATAAAAAGAGGGCAACCCCTTCAGGTCCCCTCCCACTGTGGGAGCTTTTCTGTCCTCTCAATAAATCCTGCTTTCAAAAAATTTTTAAAAATAAATAAATGAAAAATAAAAAGGCCAAGTGTGGTAGCTCATGCCTATAATCCCAGCACTTTGGGAGGCCAAGACCACAGGTTCGAGACCAACTTAGGCAATTTGGTGAAACCTCATCTCTACAAGAAGTAAAAAAAAAAAATTAGAGCCAGGCTCAGTGGCTCAGCCTGTAAAGGCTGAGGCAGAAGGATCACCTGAGCCCAGCAGGTCAAGGGTGTGGCAGCTATGAGCATGCCACTGCACTTCAGCCTGGGTGACAGAGTGAGACTCCAACTCAAAAAAAAAAAAAAAAAAGAAAATTTAAAAATTAAAAATAAATTTGGAGCCGGGCTCGTTGGCTCAGCCTGTAATCCCGTGCCTTTGGGAGGCTGAGGTGAGTGGATTGACTGAGCCCGCGGGTTCGAGACCCTCCTGGGCAACTTGGCAAGATCTCATTTCTACAATAAATCAAAAATTAGCCAGGCATGGTAGCGCACCTGTAGTTCCAGCTACTTGGAAGGCTGAGGCGGAAGGACTGCCAGAGCCCAGCAGGCAACACTGTGGTGACCAGGAGCGGCCACTGCACTCCAGTCTGGGCGACAGAGTGGGACTCCAACTCAAAAAAAAAAAAAAAAATTGGAAGGTTGAGGCGGAAGAATCACCTGAGCCCAGCAGGTCAAGGCTACAGTGGCCATGAGCATGCTACTGCACTCCAGCCTGGGAAACAGAGTGAGACTCCAACTCTAAATAAATAAATAAACAAAAAATTAGATGGGTGAGGTGGTGTGTACCTGTAGTCACAGCTACTTGAGAGGCTGAGATGGTAGGACAGCCTGAGCTCAGGAGGTCAAGACTATGGTGAGTGTGATCGTGCCTCTGTACTCCAGCCTGGGAGACAAAGTGAGACTCCCTCCAACTCAAAAAACAAAAAACATAGATTTTCCCACATACAAGAAACTCAAGCAATCCTGACCCTCTTTCCTACCCCCAGATTCTTTTGTCAGATGATACAGAGAATAAGCAGAAAATATTATAGTCATAAATGCAAATGTCTATATACTGATACAGAGTTTCTTTCCTTGAAAAAAGAAAAAGGAAAAAAGAAATGAGGGAAAAATACCAAGAAACTAATGTCACATTAATAATGTTCACAGTTAAGATGGTGACTGGTATGAATCAAAAGATAACTCTGTATTGATCAACCAGACCCAGCTAAAATAATGTCAATTTATGAATTTATGTCCTTAAATAAGATAGAGCAGCTGAGTCAAGAGTAGTTAAACACTGTTTCTTTACTCTGCATAAGTCTTAGGAGGCCATAAACCAAAGAGATTTAAGCCTCTGCCTTCTCATGTGACTGCCTTGGATGAGACAAAACAGTGAAACTTCGGTTTGACTATAATGGGCAGAAGTTGGAAGAGACACTATAAAGTTCAGAACCCAGGATACAGATTGGACTTTTCCAGCTGGTATTGGGTCCATCAAGGCAGGACGATGTCTTAAGAAATGAATTCACAGCCAGGCTTGGTGGCTCAGTCTGTAATCCTGTGCTTTGGGAGACTGACGTGAGTGGATTGCCTGAGCCCGGGAGTTTGAGACTCACCTGGGCAACTTGGCGAGACCTCATCTTTACAATCAATCAAAAAAATCAACCGGGTATGGTTGCGCATGCCTGTAATTCTGGTGACTCAGAAGGCTGAGGCGGAAGGATCGCCGGAGCCCAGCAGGTCGAGGCTGTGGTGGCCGGGAACGGCCACTGCACTCCAATCTGGGCAACAGAGTGAGACTCCAACTCAAAAAAAAAAAAAAAGAAATGAATTCACCCTTCTGGTTCTCTCTGGAATGGTAAAGACTGTGACTCAGGCAACTATACATTTACCTACCGAACAAAAATTGAGACCCTATTCCACACCAGACTTTAAGCTAAGTACCTGGGATAGAGTAGTAAGACAGATTCAGGACCGAAGCATGGTGGCACATGCCTATAGTCCCACCTACTCAGGGGACTGAGGCAGGAGGAATGTTTAAGCCCCAGGAGTTCAAGGCTGCAGTAAGCTATGACTGTACCTCTGAATAGCCATTACACTCCAGCCTGAGCAAAAAGCAAGATAGAAAGAAGAAAGAAGGAAGGAAGGAAGGAAGGGGAGAAGGGGAGAGACAGAAAGAAAGAGAGAGAGACAGAGAGAGAGAGAGAAAGAGAGAGAGAGAGAAAGAAAGAAAGAAAGAAAGAAAGAAAGAAAGAAAGAAAGAGAGAAAGAAAGAAAGAAAGAAAAAGAAAAACAGATTTACGCCCATGTTGGTGGAGTCTAAGTAATAAAAGAGGAAGAGAGAAATTAAACAAATTGCTACACAGTATTTAGGAGACTATAGTGTGATAAATGCTACTTAGCTACAGTTGACAGTTGTCACATGGGAATATGGAGATGGTAATAGAGAAGGTCTGAGAACTGGAGCTGACTATACATGAACTCTGCTCTATTTTTCTTAGAATCAAAGAGTAAAAATGGGGTCCCAAATAGGAAAGTCAGACTAATGACCAATGTGGGCTTGCAAGCTGCTTAAGTCTTTAGATACTGAGCCAAGACCTCCCTGGCAATGGGGCCTACTCATGACTGGATAATAGAAGATAAACAAACATATGATATAACCCCCAAGAACACAAATATACTAATGCACAAACTAGAAACAGTCTCCCACTGTCTTTTCCACACACTTTAACCCATGCTCATCTATATATGTACAACATACAATCACAATCATAACCCATACTCCCAGCCTCACACCTCCAAAGGTATATACACACCTCACACAAATATATACACACACAGGCCACCATACCAGGCTGGCTGCTGCTCCACTCCTCACTCTCAGGGGTGCTAGCAGTGGGCGGTTCCTCTGGATCCTTTCCTTCTTCTTGCTTCTCCTGCAGAAGGCAAGCCTGATTCCAGTTTCCTGTTGGGTTGGTGTAAAGCCCCAGCCTCTGATGCCGGCCCCTACCTAGCTCTCTGACCATGTAGTGTCCTGCCCCAAACAGGTAGGATTTCTTCTAGGCCACTAGCAGGAATACAGCTCCAGCAGACAGTTCTGTACCACTTAGGCACAGACTCACATGAGTACACACACACCCTACTTACACAGCCTCACTTCAACTCTCCTCCAACCAGGCAGAAACCAAGCACTCAAAAACCTGCTCTGGCTGATTTTACATGTTGAGTAGAATATTTGTTCTCTGATTCTTCTAGCTTCTGCAGGTACAGCCCTGTGCTCCCTGGCTTCTGATCTAGCTTTGGGCCTCCAGAATAGAGTTTTCTACCTGCTTGCACATATACTTTGGGTTCACATGACTGTGTCTTAACCCTGACACTAGACTGAGATGGGAGCTCTGGAAAAACAGGAGAGTTATTAATTCACTTCCCTCCAACCAGGCACTGGACCTGACTTAGGATGGGACCCCAAAATATGAGTGAGTTGTCATAAGGGTCTTCTCTGGCCCAGCCCCACGGCCTGGATAAATATAGGGGACAGTGAGAATTGAGGCACAGGCCCTGGCTTCCCCCTTCCCTCCCCACTTCCCTCTTCCTACCATGGCCTCTGGCTCCGACTCCTCCTCTGATGGGCTTTGGTACTCTCTGCGCTTCCTCTTCTTCATGGGTTTAAGCTCAGAAGTGCTGGCGCAGCCTGAGGAATTCTCCACTATGACTGACCTGAGGAAGGGGCAGCCTTAGGGAAAGAACCACCCAATCTGCATCACCCAGCCCCTCTGCTAAGCCCTGAACAGGAATGGGGGTTTGGGGACTGAAGGCAGAGCAAGTAGGGCTACGACCTCCTCCCCTTACCGCTCCTGGAACAGCTGAGGGCAGCCATCATTAGAGGAACCAAGATCTGGACCAGCGGCTTGCTGAGGCCCGCACGCCTGGCACTGACAGGTGGCATCATCCTCTGGGGGATCCTGAGAGGGATCTTCTGGAGGATTCTGGGGGAGGTCCTCTGCAGGGGCCAAATGGGCCTCAGGCCTCCCACTCCATCACAGCCACACTCAGGCTCCGCCCACACCCCTCAGGCCCTGTTTCCACCTTAGTCCACCTCTGTACTGGCCAGCCTCCCCCAGCCTTCTCCACCTCAGGACCCACCCCTGGGCATACCTGCAGAAACCACCCCATCCACGCCTCAACTGAGGCTCCTCGGGGAGCTCAGGCCTCGCCCCACCCATGCAGGGCCCCAGCTCAGGGCCCAGGGAGCGGGGCTCCTACCGGGCTGCTGGGTGCCCACATCGCCATCTCCCGACGGGGCCCCGCCATCTTCGTATTCTGACACGCCTTCGCGCCGCAGCTCCGGGCTCGCGGGCTGCTCCATTCCCGCCATGTTCAGCGGCGTGTACTCGCTTATCCGGAACTGGAGCGCGGGAGGGTCTGAGGATCGCGACTCACTCACGGTCCCTTGACCCACCTCGGAGACGGCGCCGTCGCCCCGTCGCCGCCTCATGCCAGCTCCCGCCCCCAGCAGGCCTTACGACTCCGCCCCTGGGTGCCTCACTCCAGGCCACAACCCCAGAGCCCCCAGACCATGCCCCCAGGCGCCAGCGGTCCAGTCCCAGATTGCCTCACTCGAAGCCACGCCCACAGGCACCAGCAGCTCCAGTCCCAGGGTGCCTCACTCCAAGCCACGGCCCATAGTCCCTAGGGCCTAGGGGATGCTTCGACCCAAGCCGCGCCCCTAGAGCACCTCACTCGAAGCCCCGCCCCCAGGATCCATCATCTCAGCCAGCTGCCCCCCTCTTCCGCCTTTGGTCCGGCCTAGGGACCCGCAGGCCCCGCCCCACAGCTGAGGTTTAGCGAGCTTAGCCAATCCCCACAGACACTGACCCGCAGGCCACTCCCAGGGGGCGGGGCCTCGGCCTCTGTCCACTCCAGAAGCCGTACTGTGCTGGCGCTGGAGCTGGCCGATGGCCCAGCGCTGAGCTGCGGCAGAACCGTGGCGGTAACTGGTTCGCTGCCAACCACCTGCTCCGGAGCGCCCACGTGGATTGGCTCCCGGGGAAAGCAGGACACATCCAGGGCACTGCTGGACAGGCCGAGGCTGGCTGAGCTGGCTGTGAACAGATACAGATAGGCACAGGTGAGCCCAGTGGCCCTGCCTCAATTCTGCCATGTGCATGTAGGCAGGTGAAGGAAGACAGGTATAGAAAAGCAGAAACTGTCATCGCCTCTCCAGAATCCACATGTGCTCGAGCAGAAATAGCGATGCTCCTCCTCCCCAGACCCCTGGCTTGACCCACCTGGAATGATAAAGGCAGTAGCAGGCAGGTGAGGACCGGAACCTGGGCTGTCTCTGGCCACCAGGTGCACACTGACCTCCCCTGTGGAGGCCCCCTTCAGTGTCCTCAGCATCTCCATTTCAGCATGCCCCTCCATCCTGGTAGGCCTACAAGCAATGGCGATCAGGTGGTGATCTTTGCTACAAAAGCAATGGAGATGGGAAGGGAGGGGGCTTCTTTGAGGAACTGGTCACCCTGAAGCCAGCAACCTGCAAAGAAAGGCTTCAGCCCTGAAGGGAGTAGGGTGTCCAAGGAGATCAGCATTAGGTCTGGCTCCTGGCTCCACTCAGGTCATTGTGAGGGCTCTGGCCAGCCCTGCATCTCCCCAGTCTATGTAAGGATGGACACAATGACATGTGTGCAGGGTACTTTGTAAACTGTGACATACAGAATTGACTCAGTCAAGTTTATGTCTGGCCAACTATCTCGTCCAAACTCACCCCACTCACATCCCCATTAGAATCACTCCCTTCTTGGCCAGGCACAGTGGCTCATACCCATAATCCCAGCACTTTGGGAGGCTGAGGTGAGAGGATTCCTGAGGCTGCAGGTTCGAGACCAGCCTAGGCAACTTGGCAAGCCCGCAACAGTACAAAATTTTTAAAAAAAATCAGCTTGGCATGGTGGTGCATGCCTGTAGTTCCAGCTGTTTGGAAGGCTAAAGTGGAAGGATCACCTGAGCCCAGCAGGTTGAGGCTGTGGTGGCCAGGAGCATGCCACTGCCCTCCAGCCTGGGTGACAGAGTGAGACACCAACTCAAAAATAAATAAATAAATAAATAAATGTAAAAAAAGAATCCCTTCTCCCTCTGGGAATTCAAAGACCTCAAGTACCTGGTTTTCCTTCACCTATACAGGGTTTATCTTCCTGGGAGGTGGGATTTTTTTTTTTTTTTCCAATTCCTACTTGATCTATAAGGGATCTTTTCTGATCTTTCTTTTCATGCCCCTGTCTACCATTTCCTTCAACCCCAAGCACAGGGTGGGCACTCACACATCTGTTGAACAAGTATGCATCTGTGGAGCAAATAGTACATGAAAACCAAGCCAGTACATTATTTTGTTTTAATAGAGCAAAAGCAGTAGAAGCATTTAATAAAGAGTTGGTTCAACAGGTGAAGATATATATATATCTTATATATATATATAAAACCTAATGATATAATGAATATACCTAATGACATAATGAATATACTTAGGATTTACTCAACTCTAAAATGTGTTGCCTGACCTGACTCGGTGACTTAGTCTGTAATCCCAGCATTTTGAGAGGTCAGGGCAAGTGGATTACCTGAGCCTGCGGGTTTGAGATCAGCCCGGAAAACTTGGCAAGACCTCATCTCTACAATAAATAAAAAATTAGCTGGGTGTGGTAGTGGACGCCTGTAGTTCCTGCTACTTGGAAGGCTGAGGTGGAAGGATCGCTGGAGCCCAGTTGGTCAACGCTGAGGTGACTGTGAGTATGCCATTGCACTCCAGCCTGGGCAACGGATTGAGACTCCAACTTAAAAAAAAAAAGTGTTGTCCACTGTCCTAGATGGCTTACCAGCACTGTCCAGTAAAATTTTCTGTGATGATAGAAATGTCTTATATTTAAGCAATTCAACAAAGCAGTCACTAGCCACATGTGGCTACTGAGGACTCAAAATGTAGCTGTTGTGACTGAGAAATTGACGTTTTTTATATTATTTAATTTTAAGTAAGTTAATTTTTTTATTTTTTTGAGTTGGAGTCTCACTCTGTCACCCACGTTAGAGTGCAGTGGCATGATCACGGCTACCGAAGACTCAACCTGCTGGGCTCAAGTGAATCTCCTGCCTCAGCCTTCCAAGTAGCTGGGATTACAGTATGTGCCACCAGGACTGGTTAACTTTTTAAAATTTACTATCAAGATGAGGTCTCACCCTATTGCCCAGGCTGGATCAAACTCCTGGGCTCAAGCAATCCTCTTGCCTTGGCCTCCCAAAGTGCTAGGATTACAGGCATGAGCCACTGCGCCCAGTTTATTTAAAGTAAATTTAAATAGCGACCAGTAGCTGGGTGCAGCAGCATGCACCTGTAGACCCAGGTAACTCAAGAGGCTGAGGCCAGTGGATCGCTTGAATTCAGAAATTCAAGCCCAGTCTGGGCAAAATAGCAAGATCCCATCTCTAGTAAAAAATAAACACAGCTGGGCACAATGGCTCATTCCGGTAATGCCAGCACTTTGGGAGGCAGAGGCAAAGAGGCAACACCCACCTCAGAGCCTTTGCCCTTGCTGTTCCCTCCACCTGGAATGCTTTGCCCCAAGCTCTCTGGCTGGCTCCTTCCCATCCTCCTGGCCTCAGCTCAGTGATCACCTCCTCAGAAGAGAAGAGGTCTTTCCAGAGGCAGGCAATTTAAAGTAGCACACCCCTCACTCCATCCCACCAGTCTGTCTAGTTACTGTTTCTTTCCCATCCTTCATTGTAATTGACAGTGATCTTCATTTATATCTGTGCCTGATAAGTCACCCTCACATAAATGCAAAGATTGTCTTGTTCACTGTTATATCTCCAGTTCTCAGAATAGTGCCTGACACACAGAAAGTGCTCAGTAATTATTTGTGTTGGATTTTTTTTTTTTTGAGTTGGAGTCTCACTCTGTCACCCAGACTGGGGTGTAGTGGCCGCTCCCGGCCACCGCAGCCTCGACCTGTTGGACTCTGGCCATCCTTCCCCCTCAGCCTTCTAAGTAGCCGGAACTACAGGCGTGCGCTACCACACCCGGCTAATTTTTTGATTTATTGTAGAGATGAGGGCTCGCTAAGTTGCCCAGGCGGGTCTTGAAGCCACGGGCTCAGGCAATCCACTCACCTCAGCCTCTCAAAGCACGGGATTATAGGCTGAGCCACTGAGCCCGGCTTTGTGTTGGATTTGAGTGACTTAAACTTGTTAATAAAAAGGTCATTTATGTGAGTGGTTGATACTGGTTACTTTAAGGTGTTAGCAGTACTTGACAATGGCCTCTGGCCCATAGGTTAAAGAAAGGAACATGGGCCTAGATTTAAGACAGACTTGAGTTTGAATTCCAGCTCCTCCCCCACCCCACTAAGCTTGTCCTCCTAAGTCTTAGTTTGCTCATATGTAAAATGAAGTTGGTTCTGGTATCTGCCACAAAGAGCTTTGGTGGAAATCAGAAACAGAAAAATTACGTGAAGTCTTAATACCAGCAAACTCTCAACAAACACCAATTTACTCCCTTTTAACAGAAATTCCAGGGAGCTTGGTAGCTTCTGGCCAGTAACATGTAAGCAGCCTGCTTGCAAAATCAGTTTGCAATGGTTGCTGTCTCTCTCACCCTCCTCCCTTCTGCTGTTCTTGTGTATTCACTTATCTTCCAGCTTTTCCTCCCTAAAATACAGAGTCTATATATATTATAGACATGTATAATAATAGAGGTATAGACCAGAAGTATAATCTGGTAAGCAAAGGCTAGATACATAACTTGATTAATTAAGGCAACTTTTAAACCAACCAAGATGTAGTTTATCATTTTTTAAAATTATAAACATACTTTCATGAATTTCAATTCTAATTATTTTGTTTTGCACAGCTGAAGTACTTGTATCATCTTATTTTATTTTATTTTTTGAGTTGGAGTCTCTCTGTCACCCAGACTGGAGTGCAGTGGCATGCTTCCAGTCACCGCAGCCTCAACCTGCTGGGCCCTGGTGAACCTTCTGCCTCAGCTTTCCAAGTAGCCGGAACTACAGGCACCCCCTACCACGCCTGACTAATTTTTGATTTATTGTAGAGACAAGGTCTCACCAAGTTGCCTGGGTGGGTCTTGAACCTGCGGGCTCAGGCAATCCACTCGCCTCAGCCTCTCAAAGTGCTGGGATTACAGGCTGAGCCACCAAGCCTGGCCACTTGTATCATTTTAAATACTTTTAAATAGAGTCAATCTTTTTATTTTAAAAAAATGGCAGTCATTTAAGCATGAATAAGATGACTTCTGAAAGAATTCCACCCTGTCAAAACCTATCACATGTTTCAGGTCTATCAAGGAAGGGTGGATTAGAGGACTTTCTGTTCAGGGTGGCTGCCTTTCTTTCAGCATACATTAGTGGGCCAGTCAGGTGTCAGCATCATTCTGTGCTCTGGGGATACAGTCACAAATACAACAAAGTGCTCTCATGAAGCTTATATTCTAGAGAAAATAGATAAGTTTGGGGCTGGAGATATAAATTATACATAAAAGAGGTGGCATGTATAGATGGCATTTTAAACCAAAGAACTGAGGTGAGGGAGTGTCTTATCCCTGTAATCTTCGCACTTTGAACGCCAAGTGGGGAGAATCACTTCTGGTCAGAAGTTGGAGACCCAACTGGGCAACATAGCCAGACTCCATCTCTACAAAGTTAAAAATTTTAAACATTAGTCAGATGTGGTGGCACCCCAGCAGTCTCAGCTACTGGGGATGCTGAGGCAGGAGCACTGCTTAAGCCCAGGAGTTTGAGGGCTATGAGTGTGTAGAAAAAGATTACATGCCTGTAATCCCAGCACTTTGGGAGGCCAAGGCAGGAGGATTGCTTGAGTCCAAGAGTTCGAGATCAGCCAGACCTTGTCTCTACAAAAAATAAGAAATTAGCCAGGCATGGTGGTTTGCCTCTGTAGTCCCAGCTACTGGGGAGGCTGAGGTGGAAGGATTGCCTGAGGCCAGGAGGCGGAGGCTGCGGTGAGCTATCAGTGTGCCACTGCACTCCAGCCTGGGCAACAGAGTAAGACCCCGACTCAGGTGAGAGGGCGCTGAAGAAAATTTTCAGCCCTCCACTGTCTGTTTCCCTTGGAATTGCTCTCAGTTGAGGAAGTTGTGTCGCCCAAGTTCTCTCCTGGAAGTAGCCATCCAATGTTGAATTGATTTGGGGTAGAAAGGTCCCACCCTCCTTGTTTTAATTTGGGATACCTCTACAGGGCCATGTCAGTTACAGAGCTCCCCTTGGGTAAGGCTGAGGCCTCTGTTGAGACTGTTAGCAGTTCAACTTCTTCCTCTAACTCACGTCTTCACTTCCCTACTGGTGATATGTCCAAGGCCACCCCGATAGAGCTTACACTCAAATTCCCTAATCCGAGTCTGTTTCCAGAGAAGCCAACCTAAAACAACCATTATAGCCCCTGCCCAGAGCGGTACATATAGCAGATGCTCAATAAAAATTTACTGAATGAGCCGAGCTCGGTGGCTCAGCCTGTAATCCCGTGCCTTTGGGAGGCTGAGGTGAGTGGATTGCCTGAACCCGCGGGTTCGAGACCCGCCTGGGTAGTGAGACCTCATCTCTATAATAAATCAAAAAATCAGCAGGGCGTGGTAGCGCATGCCTGTAATTCCGGCTACTCGCAAGGCTGAGACGGAAGGATCACCGGAGGCCAGCAGGTCGAGGCTGCGGTGGCCGGGAGCGGCCACTGCACTCCACTCTGGGCGACAGAGTGAGACTCCAACTCAAAAAAAAAAAAAAATTTACTGAATGAATGTGTCCATGTGCATTTTCTCTTGCTCTGTCTGCCAAAATTTCTTTCCCCCATCCCTTGCTCTCCATGACCTGGTATACAACAGACGCCCCATAAATGTCCTCGCTCTAGGTGCTAGAGGTGGAGAGTTAGCACCCTAGACAGATACCCCTAAGCGAACACACAGAGCCCCAGCGTGACTGAGTGCCACAAACTTGAGACTTCAGCCCCGCCTCCGGCCGCAGCTGCGGCCGGGACGCTGGAGGAGGTGGAAGATGCCCCGAGCGCGAGCGCAGGGTTGGTGAATCTGGACCCGCCACCCGCCTCCGGGGACTAGAACTGTACATACAGCAGCCGGCGGGGCGGTCATTGATCAGATCCACAGAACGGTTACTTTTTAAAGCGCCAAAATGGCGGAATTCTTTATTCTTTCTCTTTATGGCAAAAAAAAATTTCCATTTTCCATGACAAAAATCGAAAATTCAGGATAGGAAAGTTTGCCAAATGACCCATTTCCTGAGAAAGCCAAAACCCCGCCCTCTACACTCTCCCTTCCCTTAATGAAGAACTCTTAATTGACTGCATTTCTCTAAAAACGAACCCCGGCCCTCCCCTCCGCTGGATCGCAGCCCGATGCCACAAGGTAGGACCCAGGGCCCG
>NW_007036712.1:43378-50367 GCF_000164805.1 Carlito syrichta
GGGCGCGGTTCCTTCGAGGCCCTGGCAGCGTGGCGCTAACGCCCCCTTCCCCCGGGGCCTGTTTGCTGCGCGGGTGACCCCTATCCCCCGTATCACAACCAGCAGCGCGCAGGGCCGCCGAGCTGGAAGAGACAGAGCCTGGTGGGCCGCCGAGCTCTGCGGTTGGTGACAAGGCTGCACCCCAGCCGGGTGGCTGCTCGGAGTCCTTCCCCTCCGCGCCTGCCCTCCGCCTGGAGAAGGGGAGCCCAGGGCGTCAGAAAACAGCCTCAGGAAGGGTGAAGGGCGCGTGCCACCAGAGGAAAGGAAGCCTCTCGGGGTTTGGGTTCTGGGCCGGGCCCTGCCTGGCATAAAGGGCGCCTTCAGGTGTGACCTGAGGAGCACCACTTTATCCTCCCTAATCTCCATTTCAACATTTGCGAAGACTATCACCTACTTCTTGGCACATGGTTGTTTTTATTAGTGGTTACTGTGGTGGTGTTGCCTTGAGGAAGTCACTGCTCCTCTGTGCTTCAATTTCCTTGACTGACCTCTCTGCCTCCACCTGATCTCTCTATAACTACTCAAATCTCCTTGTTATTGATTCTGGTAACACAAACTACCTGTCTTACATAGCCACAGCTGTGACTTCACATAGATTTAAGTAATTCAAGAGAGAAGGAAATACATTAGTGTTTGTATCCCCAGAGTGGGTGCTGAATAAGTATCTGTTGACTGACGGAATGATGTACCGCATATATATGAAAACGGGGCAACTCTTGGTACAGTCTAGAGTCCCAGCTCCTCTCCCACACCAATGATTTAATTTAATCCCTTATTACAGAAAAGGAAATTGAATTCTATTTAGCCTTAGGTCTTGGCCTCAGGTGACACCTTCGGGCTCCTGACTCCCAGTCCAGATAAGAAAAGGGTTCCTAATGAATTGTGGACAGATTGCCCCAAATTGCTGTGATCAACAGGTTTGAATTTATACAGAATTTGACTCTTCTGGTTGTCACACCAACGCCTTGCATGTGTTCTTCCTTGCTGCGATGTCAATTTTTAATCACATCTCATATTATTGGGAGCAGGACTGCATCAGTTGAGGATTCTGGTTGCCATAACAATGGAAGCCTCTATACACACCAATACACACAACCATCCGCTTAGTTTTCTCTCATCTCTACCCAGACTGTGCTTGTTCTAGCTTCCAAAAGATTTATTTTAGGGATTCGGAAGATTAGAAGAAACTGGTGAACCTACACAAACACATGGCGTCTCAGTAACAAATGCATCTCTTACATAGTGATTAAGACAGACAAGTGGAATTTTAGCTAGTGGGACCTAGGAGCAAACAACTGGCATGGATCTGAGTTGCTGAGACATTATTTTTCTGCCTGTTAACAGTAGTTTGGTGGTCTTGATATCTGGCATGCTTGATTACTTGAAAACCTTCTGGGATGAAGAACTGCTCCCAAATGGATGTGATCTGGGGACTTTTCTGCCTCATATAGCCAGTTTGCCCTGAGGATCTCAGTCTTCTTTCAAAAACAAGGGAACAAGCCAGGCTCGGTGGCTCAGCCTGTAATCCCGCGCTTTGGGAGACTGAGGTGAGTGGATTGCCTGAGCCCGTGGGTTCGAGACCCACCTGGGCACTTGGCGAGACCTCATCTCTACAATAAATCAAAAAATTAGCCGGTTGTGGTAGCCTGTAGTTCCAGCTACTACTTGGAAGGCTGAGGCAGAAGGATTGCCGGAGCCCAGCAGGTCGAGGCTGCAGTGGCCGGGAGCGGCCACGGCACTCCAGTCTGGGTGACAGAGTGAGACTCCAACTCAAAAAAAAAAAAAAAAAAAAAAAGCAAGGGAACAAATCTAATCCTTTCCTCAAGACAGCCCCCTCTTCTACATGTTAACAGCCCTCTGTCTTCACCATATCAACTCCCTACTCAAGAGTGGACCAAAAATGTTTTGAAATGTTGATGATCAGAGCCACTGAGAAAGCACATCTTTTCTTTTCTGCAAGAAAGTTTAATTCACCGCTGGGACAGCCTGGATTTTAGGAAAATCATCAGGATGTGCCTTTGATGTGTGAAGACACTTCTGGCTGCAGCAATATGTCAGACGCTACTAGGGAACCCTTTCTAATGTAAATACCTAAAAATCCAGCCTAAAATATTACAAGAAAGGAAGCAAGCAAGCAAACACACAAGGAGGGAAAATAAATTAATTGCTGAACTTGCTAGGGGAAATTCTCAGGAGCCAGAAACAAAAAGAGAAACAGGGCAACAGGGGTGTGACCCGATGGCTCTCTTGTCTTGGAGGTAGTTTTTAGATAGAGACTGTGTCCAGCTGCTAGAGACTTGGGTTTTATGTTTTACCACATATGTAATGATAGGAGATGATATCTGGGGTCCATAAGGTACTGAAGCCCCTGAATAAAGACTGAATTCTCCACCCACCAGACTGTATATTCAATGAAGAGACTTCTGGAAAAATTCAGTATACCACTCCAGGGAAACAGGAAACTTGTCTCTGCCTGGGATGCTCTGTGCAAGGAAGTAGGATCAGGGACAAGTCAACCATGAAAAATCAAAACCCTAAGCCTACACGATGAGTGGGTTTGGGATCTAAATTTTTACTACCCTCTTGGTACTGATACCATCAAACTAGGAAAGCAATTCAAAAATTGGGCCTGTGCAAGTAATACCCTTGCAAAAGTAAATGTACAACTGCCCTAAAGACACATCGCCACAATTCATGCCAAATGGTATGCTCACGACAGAAAAATATACAATAGTCAAGGAAACAATCTGTCAATTTAGCTATCAGCAGATCTAATAAGCAGGAAGATTAGCACCCACAGTAACATGAGATAATAGTACAATTTGAAAGAGACTCTATAATAAGTATGCTAAAATTATTTGAAAAGGAATAGGAATCAGGTGAGGATGTGGAGAAATTGGAACCCTTGTGCACTGGTTGGTGGGAATGTAAAATGGTGCAGCTACAGTGGTGGCACAAACATGCCTGAAATTAATAATCACCTTAATAGTTTTACCATGCACAGAGATAAACTGATGGAAGTGATTAATATATATAAAAGTAGCCACTCATTTTAAAAGGTTATGGTTAGCCGGGCATGGTAGCGCACGCCTGTAGTTCCAGCTACTTGGAAGGCTGAGATGGAAGGATTGCTGGAGCCCAGCAGGTCATCGCTGGGGTGGCCATGAGTGTGTCACTGCACTCCCGCCTGGGCAATGGAGTGAGACTCCAACTCTTTAAAAAAAAAAAAAAAGGTTTTGGAAGGTCAGAGGCTTCAGTTTCCGGCCAAAATGTGTAACATGGACTAGATTTACTCTTCTACCCAAACAACTAAAAAATGAAATATACATATCAAATGTTTCTCAAGACATTGGCCATCAGGCAATAAAGGCAGAAATTCTTGAAAGATGAGAAGTAATCATGGTGACCCCCCCTAGTTGCTCCAGCTTACTACCTGGAGAAAGTTCCCCAGCTGGGGAGACCCAGGGGGAGCCTAGCAGGCTCACTGAGTTGAGGAGATGGAACGGGAAGTTCAGTGGGGCCAAGACAGCTAAAGTTGACAGGACAGGAAAGGAAAGCGATGGATTCAGGGGACTGTAGCAAGCCCCCTCCTTGAGCATTCAGTTAAGCACTAATCAGCACGTGAGGCACAAATGCCTGAGGCCTAGAACACGCAGAAATCATTCAAGGAAACAATCTCTATAGCTTACCCAGGTCTAGGAAAAGTACTTTTTCCCACCATCCCAGTGGAAAACCTCATAATTCATGAGACACAAGGTAGAGTTCTGTACTCACTATTGGGGAAAATTAACCCTAGACTAAATATCATTCTGGTCTTAGTTTAAAAGTTTAGCAAGCCGGCTCAGTGGCTCAGCCTGTAATCCCACGCCTTTGGGAGGCTGAGGTGAGTGGATTGCCTGAGCCCGCGGGTTCGAGACCTGCCTGGGTAGCGAGGCCTCATCTCTACAATAAATCAAAAAATCAGCTAGGCGTGGTAGCGCATGCCTGTAATTCCGGCTACTTAGAAGCCTGAGGCGGAAGGATCGCTGGAGCCCAGCAGGTCGAGGCTGCAGTGGCCGGAAGCGGCCACTGCACTCTGGTCTGTGAAATTAATAATCACCTTAATAGTTTTACCATGAGTGAGACTCCAACTCAAAAAAAAAAAAAAAAAAAGTTTGGCAAGACAAAGTTTAAAAACAAAACCCAAGAGAATAAAACTACTTCTAAGTATATTAACCAAATCCCAGGGAAAAGGCTTAGCAATGTTTAGAAATACAAAGCACCCAACAGGTAAGTTACCAAGTCTAGTATTCAATTAAAAATTGCCAGGGCCAGGCATAAGCTGGCTGTAGTGCCAGAAAACAAAGCAAAACAAAACAAAACATGTTGGTGGACATGAATCAAAGGGACACGGGAGCCAACAATGACACCCAGTGGCCAAAGTTGGACAATTTTGCACTCCAAGATAAAGTAATATTGGATTACAAGCTAAAGTGCAAAGTAAATACCTCTGAGTCCATATTGATATAGATAAATGATTGAGTAAATTAATAAGTGGGAGAAAAGGAACAAATCTACCATGCAGAGGAATTTCGAATAATTTAGAGTAGATACTCCACTCTAAAGGAAGGGACACGCTGGGTGCCTGTAATCCCAGCACTTTGGGAGGCAGAAGTGAGCAGACTGCCTGAGCCTAGGGGTTCAAGACCAACTTGAGCAACATGGCAAGACTTCATCTCTACAATAAATCAAAGAATTAGCTGGGCATGGTGGTGCACGCCTGTAGTTCCAGCTACTTGGAAGGCTGAGGCGGAAGGATCACCTGGACCCAGCAGGTTGAGTTGCAGTGGTCATGAGCACACCACTGCATTCCAATCTGGGTGACAGAGTGAGACTCCAACTAAAATAGAATTAAAAAAAAATAATAAAAGTAAGGGACACATAACTCCCCATTTGTCATAGTCCATTTTATGGTGCTATAACAGAATACCACACACTGGACAATTTATAAACAATAAGAGTTTATTTGGCTTTTGGTTCACAGTTCTGGAGTTGCGAGGTCCAAGATAGAGGGGCCAGCATCTGGCAAGGGCCTTCTTCCTGTGTCATAACATGGTAGAAGGGGAGAGAGAGAGAGTGAGACAGAGACAGACACAAAAGGAGACCTAACTCATCCTTCAATAAGGAACCTACACCTGCCATGACAGCATTAATTCTTTCATGAGAGTAGAATCCTCATGGCCTAAACACCTCTCATTAGCCGCTACCTGTCAACACTGTTGTATTGGAGAGTAAGTTCCAGCACATGCTTTTGGGAGAGGACAAATTTAAACAATAGCATCCTACTAGATGTAGATAAAGCATTTGAGAAATGATCAATTTTTGAACAGAGTTCTAGCAAACTAGGAATAGAGGAAAACTTCCCCAACTTGAAAAGGACATGTATGAAAACCTACAATTTATATCACATCCAATGGTACAAGACTAAATGCTTCCTTCCTAAGATAAGGAGTGAGGTAAGAGAGTCTATTCTAGGCTGGGGGTGGTGGCTCACGCCTATAATCCCAGCACTATGGGAGATTGAGGTGAGAGGATTGCCTGAGCCCACGGGTTTGAGACCAGCCTGGGCAACTTGTTGAGACCTCATCTCTACGATAAATAAAAAAATTAGCTGGGCGTGGTGGTGCATGCCTGTAGTGCCAGCTACTTGGGAGGCTGAGGCGCAAGGATTGCCTGTGTCCAGCAGGTCGAGGATGTAGTGGCTGTCAGGTCAAGGCTGCAGTGGCCGTGACCTTGAACATGCTACTGTACTCCAGCTTGGGTGATAGAGTGAACCTCCAACTCAAAAAAAAAAAAAAAAAAAAGAGTGTCTAAGCTTACTACTTCTGTTTAACATGTGCTGGAAGTTCTAGCAAGTACTGTAGGGCAAGAAAAAGAAGTAAAGGGCATCTGGATTGGAGAAGTATAACCGATGTCAAATTATTCACAAATGACATATAATCCATTAGAGAATCCTACAGAACCTACAATAAAGTTAATAGAACTAATAAGTCCATTTTTCAAGGTTGTAGGAAACATGGTCAGTAAAGATCAATTGTATTTCCATATGTAAGCAAGACATGACTAGAAATTAAAATAAAATACCATTTATAATAGGATAAAAATAGGAAATATGGAAACCCTATCAAAAGATGTACAAGAAAGTCTGGGTGCGGTGGCTCATGCCTATAATCCCAGCACTTTGGGAAGCTGAGGTGAGAGAATTGCCTGAGTCCACAGGTTTGAGACCAGCCTGGGCAACTTGGTGAGACCTCATCTCTACAATAAATACAAAAATTAGCTGGGTGTGGTGGCACACATCTATAGTACCAGCTACTTGGAAGGCTGAAGTGGAAGGATTACCTGAACCCAGCAGGTTGAGGCTGTGGTGGCCATGAGCGAGCCACTCACTGCACTCCAGCCTGGATGACAGAGTGAGACTTCGACTCAAAAAAAAAAAAAAAAGATGTACAAGATCTGCACACTGAAAACTACTAACTATTGATAAGATAAATTAAAGAAGACCTAAACAAATAGAGAGAGATGCTGTTTTCATGGAGGTCTTGGTGTGATGATGAAAGACTTCAGAACATGGCATAAAAACAGAATTTTAAAAGTTGGGATTCAGAGGGTGTTTGATTCCCAAGGATAACAAAATTCTGGAGATAGTCATGGTGTAGATTTTTTTTTTTTTTTTTTGAGTTGGAATCTCACTCTGTCACCCAGACTGGAGTGCAGTGAGTCTGTTCCCGGGGAGAGGATACTCGATCTGGGGGGCTACTGGGCGTCTTTTACCTCATCCTTCCAAGTAGCTGGAACTACAGGCGTGCGCTGCTATGCCTGGCTAATTTTTTGATTTATTGTAGAGATGAGGTCTCGCCAAGTTGCCCAAGCAGGTCTCGAACCCGCAAGCTCAGGCAATCCTCTCACCT
>NW_007036712.1:50387-57144 GCF_000164805.1 Carlito syrichta
GAGCCCGGCCTTGATGTAGATTTTTGAAAAAGAGTGAGAAAGTCAGGAAATCAAGCAGGTGGCTTTTTGTACCCCATATTCCGAGCACTGAGGAAAAGGTAATGGGTGTGTGGTGGTCAGAATGCTCCAGCTATCTCCTCTCCTTGGTTCAGCTTTAGCACCGGGACAAGGCTCTCCTGACTTCAAATTCAAAACACCTTTTTTTCTTTTTTTTTTACACTATGCGGTCTCTCTTGACCTCTCTTCTACTTTCAGGCCATCCATGTTACCCAGAACTTGTAGGTCCCATGATGGAAAAGGCAGAAGAAGGACACATTTGGAAATGTATGATTAGTTTCAGGTTCTGCTTTCCCCTGGGTATGGCTGTATGTTATTCAGAACATCAGAGACTGACAGAATTTCTATTTGGCTTTGGGAATTTGCTATTGCAGCTTACATTTGTGGAAAAAAATAGCCCTTGTAGCCACTAAGACAGTTTTTCTCAGTGAGGACCAGAGCCTCAGCTATTTCCCTTTCCCCCACCCTGCTAAATATCTGAAGCTTACTCTAAAACATGCCATTGGAATTTGAACAATGATGCTGAGGAACTCAATGAAAAAAATCAAGCTGTGTTTCTATTTTGCTATAACAAATCACCACAAAGCTAGTGACTTAAAACATTTAACACCGAGTTGGACTTGGTGGCTCATGCCTGTAATCCCTGTACTTTGAGAAGCCGAGGCGAGAGGATTGCCTGAGCCCAGGGACAGGGCTCATGACAAGACCTCATCTCTACAATAAATCAAAAAATTAGCCGGGCGTGATGGCGCTCACCTGTAGTTCCAGCTATTTGGAAGGATGAGGCAGAAGGATTGCCTGAGCCTAACAAGTCGAGGCTGCAGTGCGCCTGGGTGATAGAGTAAGACTCTGACTCAAAAAAAAAATTAACACAAACTTATTATCTCATAGTTCTAGAAGTCAAAAGTCCAAAATGGGTCTCACTCTGTCAATGAAGGTGTAGGCAAGGCTGCATTCCTTTCTGGAGTTTCTAGGGGAGAAACCATTCTCTTGTATTTTCTAGCTTCTAGAGACTATACATGTTCCTTGGCTTATGCTTGGCCCCTTCCTCCACCATCTAAGCTATCCATGTCTGGTCAAGTTTTTCTTACACCACATCACTATGACACTTTTGCCTTTCTTTTAATCTTTTAAGGACTCTTGTGATTATATTGGCCCACCCACATAATTCAGGATCATCTCTCTATTTTAAGGTCAAATTTTCAGTACACTTAATTTCATTTGCATTATTAATTCCTCCTTATAAAACATAACATACAGCCGGGCTTGGTGGCTCAGCCTGTAATTCCGCGCCTTTGGGAGGCTGAGGTGAGTAGATTGAGCCCGCGAGTTCGAGACCCGCCAAGGCAACTTGGCGAGACCTCATCTCTACAATAAATCAAAAAAATTAGCTGGGTGTGGTAGCGCGCGCCTGTAGTTCCAGCTACTTGGAAGGCTGAGGCGGAAGGATCGCTGGAGCCCAGCAGGTCGAGGCTGCGGTGGCCAGGAGCGGCCACTGCACTCCAGTTTGGGCGACAGAGTGAGACTCTAACTCAAAAAAAAAAAAAAAAACATATTCACAAGTTCTGGGATTAGAATATGGACATCTTTGGGGGGATCATTATTTTGCCTAGCACACAAGCTAACAATAAAGTTGGTCAAGTAACTGATCCATTTGTAAAGTGCCTGGCATTCATATTCACTTTCATGGTGTCACTGTATACTGAGATAAGCTGATGGAAGTGATTAATAATACACATTAAAAGTGACAACTCATTAGCTGGGCGCGGTGGTTCAAACCTGTGATCCCAGCACTTTGGGAGACCGAGGCGAGAGGATGGCTTGAGCTCAAGTGTTCGAGACCAGACTGGGCAACTTGGTGAGTCCTGTCTCTACAATAAATCAAAAAATAAGCTGGGCGTGGTAGCACTCACCTATAGTTCCAGCTACTTGGAAGGCTGAAGCAGAAGGGTTACCAGATTTCAGCAGGTCAAGGCTGCGGTGGCATGAGCGAGTCACTGCACGCTAGGCTGGGCAAAAGAGTGAGACTCCCATTCCAAAAAAAAAAAAGTAACAACACATGTAAAAAATTACGAAGATCCGGCTGGGTTCGGTGGCTCAGCCTGTAATCCCAGCACGGTGGGAGGCTCAGGCAAGTGGATTGCCTGAGCCTGCAGGTTTGAGACCAGCCCGGGCACCTTGGCGAGACCTCGTCTCTATAATAAATCAAAAATTAGCCAGGCGTGGTAGTGCATGCCTATAATTCCGGTTACTTGGAAGACTGAGGCGGAAGGATCGCTGGAGCCCAGCGAGTCGATGCTGGGGTGGCTGTGAGCGTGCCTACTGCACTCTAGCCTGGGCGACAGAGTGAGACTCCAACTCAAAAAAAAATTAAAAAATTAAAAAATTACGAAGATCCAAAGAACACAGGAAACAAAAAATTAAAATACTTTTTCCAGAACAAGCAAGTTGTTGGTATTGGGGAAGTTGGTCATACAGATGTCATAATACTGATCCTAGGGTTATAGATAGCAACTTGGAGAGGTAAATTCATGTAAATTATTTTTTGAAACATATGTACAACAATCACCAAAATAACAGAAGCAGAGAGTGAGAGAAAAGCACCAGGTTGAGATGTCTCTGAAAGGTCTTGACACCTAAGACAGCTCAGTTCATAAAAGCAGTTTTGAGCCGGGCTTGGTGGCTCAGCCTGTAATCCCGCGCCTTTGGGAGGCTGAGGTGAGTGGATTGCCTGAGCCCACAGGTTCGAGACCCACCTGGGCAACTTGGTGAGACCTCATCTCTACAATAAATAAAAAATCAGCCGGGTGTGGTGGCGCACGCCTGTAGTTCCAGCTACTTGGAAGGCTGAGGCGGAAGGATCGCTGGAGCCCAGCAGGTTGAGACTGCGGTGACTGCGAACGGCCACTGCACTCCAGTCTGGGCGACAGAGTGAGACTCCAACTCAAAAAAATTAAAAAGATAAAAAAATAAAATAAAAGCAGTTTTGGGGACCACTTTGTACTGCAAGGTGGATCTCGTGGCAGCCAATGCTGCTGCAAGGATTGAAGCAGCATTTGATTTGACAAATGCCTGTTGAATAAAAGGACTATGTAAATCCCTCAAATTTTGCATAACAGAATTGAATGTATGTGATTTAATGACATACATGGAATTAGATTTCATTTGTGAAAGGCTGCAGTATTTTGATGTATAAATCAGGATTTGGGAGCTATGTCCCTAGGGACATTAACAAGGATGAATATCTGGGGTAAGGGATTGGTGGTGCCCGGTTGGGGGAAATTCCAAGGAATGTCTCTATTTCAACCAGAGTAGTGGCTGTACTTTAAAAAGTCAGCTTAAAATATGTTTTATTTAAACATGGTATTTTGCAAGAGATCTTGGTCACAGTCTTGCCCTGGTGTCAGGATCCAGGAAACAGAGTCCAGTTCTACAAAGCTGTTTTATATACTTTGTGCTTTTACTCCTCACCAGTCTCCTGAGAAACGAAGCTCCATTTTATTCATTCATTCATTCATTCATTTATATTATTATTTTTTGAGTTGGAGTGTCTCACTCTGTCACCCAGGCTGGAGTGCAGTAGCATGTTCATGGTCACAGCCACCGCAGCCTCAATCTGCGGGGCTCAGGCAATCCTTCCACTTCAGCCTTCCAAGTAGCTGGAACTACAGGCACATGCCACCACGTCCAGCTAATTTTTTGATTTATTGTAGAGATGAGGTTTCACCAAGTTGCCCACGCTGGTCTCAAACCTGTGGGCTCAGGGAATCCTCTCACCTTGGCCTCCCCAAGTGCTGGGATTATAGGGGTGAGCCACTGCACTCAGCCAGGAAGCTCTATTTTTGAAGTGAGAACTGGAAGGTTCAGAGAAGTCTCTAGCCTCGGTCAAGGCCTTACAAAGCTAGTATACAGCAAAGCCAGGACTCAATCCTTTCCCTGTCATCTTCTGCTACCTCTGATCTACCTGGAGTATGTTTCCGTCACTGTCACCCTCCTTAACCCCCAACCATCTCAGCTGAGACCTCAGGCCGCTAGGGAGCAATACAAGCAAATTACCCATAGGATTGCAGTATATTGGAGGTTCTTCCTGAGTGAGGATGTCCAGAAACATGGAAATCCTGGGTGAGCAGGTGCCAAGGATATTCCAGCAAAAAGTAGGTATTAAAAATGACAAACATAGCTGGGCTCAGTGGCTCAGCCTGTAATCCCGCGCCTTTGGGAGGCTGAGGTGAGTGGATTGCCTGAGCCCGCGGCTTCGAGACCCGCCTGGACAGCGAGACCTCATCTCTACAATAAATCAAAAAAAATCAGCCGGGCGTGGTAGCGCATGCCTGTAATTCTGGCTACTTGGAAGGCTGAGGCGGAAGGATCGCCAGAGCCCAGCAGATCGAGGTTGCGGTGGCCGGGAGCGGCCACTGCACTCCAGTCTGGGCGACCGAGTGAGACTCCAACTCAAAAAAATAAATAAATAAATAAATAAAATAAAAAAATATTTTTTTAGAAGGCAGGAAATACAGAGCAGAGATACAACTATAATTGGGGAAGGTAGCTTGTGATTCATATTAACCAACCTAAGGGTATGTTTGGTCCTTTTGAAGTTCATTCTTGTTTTTGTTGTGCTCAGATATGATTATGGAATAGACTTGCTTTCATCTCATTCCATCATGGTCTTTGAGAAGTCTTGTCTGATGTTGGTATTCTGTGAAAATGTATATGTTCAACATAAACCAAGGCTTATCAGGAAGTGCCAGGCCAGCTCCTGGTTGCCAGAGGCTTCTTTCTCTTTTTACTGTTTAGTGATTTTAAAAAACAAAATTTCATCAAATTTGGTTTAAAGATTAAATTGTCTTTTATTAGTAATTCATGAATTGGGCAATGTCTCATCTAAAGATTTAGAAAAGGTACTCTATTGGGCATGACAGGTCAGTTTTTATAACATACTTTGAATAGGAACAAGGAAATAGTATAATACAAAAAGCAGATTGGTTAATATCAGGTTATTTTCCTTGTAAGGCTCAAAGCAAAGGGAATGTCCTTGTTATGAGGGCTAAAACTGGCCTATTTGGGGGTTTGGTTGTTATTTCTCTCTCCTGAATTTTTTGAAGACCAGAAAAACAACTTAGTTGGTGACATAGAACTTTAGCATGAGTAACTTCATTTTGGTGTAATCTCTGTTGGGACCTAGTGCAGCAGCTCAATCCAAAACAATGGCTTCCTATAAATTTCATTTAATAGTGAGATTAAGACATTGTGCGTAGTAAAGCTAGAATTTTAGCTCCTGCGTCTGTATTAATATTGAAGATGCTGCATGCATTCTTTGAACCTACAGGCTGCTGAACCTGGGGATCTATGCTCTTTATCTGTCATGCCTAATGCAGTACAATGCACGTGAATTAAAGAACAGAGGAACAAAGAAACAGACAATGGTGTGACAGCCACGACTCAGTACCATAAGGCCCTTTCTAATAACAGATCTTTTAAAAATGCACCATGGGGTTCTAGGTACTTGAACAGATGAGCCAGCTGTTAACTTTAGCCTAAAGCTGCCTCCTTACATATCTTAAGTTTGACCTAAAGGTTTCTCAGTACATAGTGAATTGTAACTTAACTGGATATGTGAACAGACTATAACATACTCTTGTACAAACACTGAGTTTCAGCCGATCAGTCTTCAAACCATGTTCAAATAAGGCAAATGCCAAGCTATAACCATTCCAGCTGTTTCTGCATCGTACTTCTGTCTTCTGTACATTACCTTTCTTTTCCTGTTCATAAATTCTCTTTGATTATGTGGCAGCACCAGAGTCTCTCTGTACTTATTCTGGCTTGGGGGCCTGCCTGATTTTTGAAATGTCCTTTGCTTAATTAAACTCTGTCATTTAATTTGTCTAAAGTTTTTCTTTTAATGGATGGTGTCAGAAGTGGGACCTCCAGGAGCACTGAGTGGCCAAGCAAGATACTCACCAGGCTCATTATGTCCATTACTTTCTTGCAGCAACTGGGGATCATGAGTAAGTTCTCTGTTGGATTCCAAAGCTCTGCGGATTTGCATTTTGAACAGATGAAAGTTTGTTTGAGCAAAATTTTGATCCAAATTGGGTTTGGAAATTGTGACAGAAACTAGACTGGGTCCAGGATCAGATTGGATCTGAAAATTAATTGGCTAGAATCCAATTAGAGCCCTCGAATGTCTGACTAGGTTAGGCAGAAACTGGCAGTAAATGGAATACTGAAAGGGGTGTGAAATTTGCAGGGATTTTTTTGTGTTCTACCTCCTTTGTTTCTTTTTTTCTTGCATGCTTAGCTAGGGAAAAACCATTGGCTGAGTTGATCAAGGGGATCTGAGAGTCAAAGTCAAGATTCAACATAAAAATGGGATCCTTAATTTCTGAACAGAATAACTTCCAGCTATGCCTACCTATACGTATATAAGTATTAGGCCCAGAAGCAGCAAATGCTTAAGAAAATAGTGAAATCTTACTAAAGTAATTTAAATTTACAATGAAACATTAGAAATAAACAACACTGCACTTTAAGAAATGCATTTAAAAATGAGGACTCCCAAATTAGTCTCATCCAGGGATGCCTACTAATGTGTAAAAGCTTCTAAAAAGATTTCACTATTTCTATTGCCTTTTTTTTTTTTTTTTTGAGTTAGAGTCTCACTCTGTTGCCCAGACTGGAGTGCAGTGGCCGCTCC
>NW_007036712.1:57620-59909 GCF_000164805.1 Carlito syrichta
AGTGAGACTCCAACTCAAAAAAAAAAAAAAAAGCATGGTGGCTCACACCTGTAATTCCAGCACTTTGGGAGGCCAAAGCAGGAAGATTGCTTGAGTTCAGGATTTCGAGACCAGCCTGGGCAACATAGTGAGACCTTGTTTACAGAAAATAAAAAAATTAGCTGGGCATGGTGGCACACAACTGTAGTCACAGCTACTCAGGAGGCAGAGGTGGAAGGATTGCCTGAGTTCAGGATGTTGAGACTGCAGTGAGCCATGATTGTGCCACCGTATTCTAGCCTGGGCAATAGTGAGACCTTGACTCGAAAATAAATAAATAAATAGATAGATAAAATTTAAATCTGCTAACTTTTTAGTTTAGTTACTATACCATTACTATACCATATTTAGTTACTATACCATTATTCTAAAGGCCAATAAAGACCATCCTTACAAAAGACAGGACCACAGATAAAGTAGGTATGCTTTTTTCACAGTGATATTCATGCTGAGCCAAGGCATAGAGAATGTTTTCTTTGCCCTATTCCTTAAAGAGCCCCACTCTGAACTCAGTAATTTTAGCTAAGAAACAGTAGCTAAATTAAAAAAGACCACCCATTCAACTAAATTTGTCTCCAAAGTACACCTTTCTGGCATTTATCTGGCTATCTTAAAACGCTTTTGTAAAAGACATTTCCATTTGTAAAGGTTCTGAGAGGGAGGACTGGGTAACTGGAAACTCTTACCATTTGTTTTAAACTTAAGTAGAAAGTACTTTGTTTAAAGTACTTTTACTTGCCCTATTATCTTAACTGGGCCCTTACATCCTTCTTTCTTGGTTTGGGCAAATGATGGCACAATATGTAGACCCGAAGTCTCAGTTCTGTACTTTTGAGATATAAATTTTCTACCTTGTTTCACTGAAGAGTCATCTTTTTAGAAGGCAAATTGTTGCTTAGCTATCAATTGCTTAGGGCAATGAAACAGATGACTGGAAGATTGATAGTCTTAATGGAAACAAACAAACAAACAAAAACATTAAAAAGCCAGCAAATAGGCTGGGCATGGTGGCTCATGCATGCAATCCCAGAACTTTGGGAGGTCAAAGCGGGAGGATTGCCTAAACCCAGGAGTTCGAGTTCAGCCAGGAAAACTTGGTGAGACCTCGTCTCTGCAAAAAAATTAAAAAAAATTAGCCGGGCATGGTGGCATGCCTGTAGTCCCAGCTATTTGGAAGGCTGAGGTGGAAGGATTGCCCGAGCCCAGCAAGTGGAGGCTACAGTAACTGTGATTATGCTATTGTACTCCAGTCTGGGCAACAGACTAAAACTCTGACTAAAAAACTACAAAGTGGTTTTCATCTGCAAATACTGATATAAAACAGTTCAAAATTACTTCCTAGGTTTTTACTAAAAATTAGGTTACTCTGAGTTACTATGAGTTTATAGCTAATATATATATAATTAAAACTAGTAGATACAAGAAAAACAATTATAGGCTGGGCTTGGTGGCTCAGCCTGTAATCCCAGTACTTTGGGAGGCTGAGGCAAGTGGATTGCCTGAGCCCTTGGGTTCGAGACCAGCCTGGGCAACTTGGCGAGACCTCGTCTGTACAATAAATCAAAAATTAGCTGGGCATGGTGGTGCGTGCCTGTAGTTCTGGCTACTTGGAAGGCTGAGGCAGAAGGATTGCTGGAGCCCAGGGTGGCCGTGATCGTGCACTGCCCTCTAGCCTGGGTGACAGAGTGAGACTCCAACTCAAAAAAAAAAAAAAGAAAAGAAAAGAAAAAGAAAAACAATTCTATATACCGAGTATATAAAGAAAAGCAAGATATGCTTTTGGTAAAGAAAGTAGTAAAGGCATTAAAAAATGTGTGTTGGTTAAAAATAACTGTCAGCCAGGCGCGGTGGCTCAAGCCTGTAATCCTAGCACTTTGAGAGGCAAGAGGATTGCCTGAGCTCAGGGGTTCGAGACCATCCTGAGCAACATGGTGAAACCTTGTCTCTACGATAAATCAAAAAATTAGCTGGGTGCAGTGGCACATGCCTGTGGTTCCAGCCACTTGGAAGGCTGAGGCAAAAGGATAACCTGAACCTGGCAGCTCAAGGCTGCGGTGGCCATGAGCGTGAGTGTGCTACTGCACTCCAGCCTGGGCAACAGAGTGAGACTGTGACTCACAAAAAAGAAAAAAAAAAAAATGCCGGGCTCAGTAGCTCAGCCTGTAATCCCAGAGCTTTGGGAGGCCAAGATGAGTGGATTGCCTGAGCCTGCGGGTTCAAGACCCGCCTGGGCAACTTGGTGAGACCTCA
>NW_007036712.1:60270-77665 GCF_000164805.1 Carlito syrichta
GAATTACAGGCATGCGCCACCACGCCCGGCTGATTTTTTGATTTATTGTAGAGATGAGGTCTCGCTGCCCAGGCGGGTCTCGAGCTCGCGGGTTCAGGCAATCCACTCACCTCAGCCTCCCAAAGGCGCGGGATTACAGGCTGAGCCACCGAGCCTGGCTAAAAGAGATAGTTTTATCTATCATATTTAGTTTTAAATATGAGAGGTTGAAAGGAGAGTAAAAATTTAAAATTAACTTTGTTATTGACCATAATATAAAAAGTAAAATGTGGTTTTCTTTTTTAAACAAAAATTTCATGTAGTTTTTTTTTTTCCTTTTTTTTTTTGAATCAGGGGTTTGCTCTGTTGCCCATGCTGGATTGCAGTGGCATGATCATGGCTCACCATGGCCTCAACCTCCTAGGCTTAGGCGATCTTTCTGTTTCAGCCTCCCAAGTAGCTGGGACTACATCGTGTAGTATTAAAAAGAGACAATAAAATATTTTTGCATTCCTTTTGAGGAAACTGCAAAAAAAAAAAAAAAAAGAGGAAAGAAGGAGTGACAGATTTTGCCTCATGCTATCTTTATTAGGTCTTTTGATTGTTTGGAAAACTGAGTGTCTACTAAAGAGCAAAGGTTTTTCCTTTTTAAACTCTGAATTATCACTTTGGCTAAATAAAGGACTATTATATCACATTACCTGTGATACTATTTTGATTAGATGTTTTAAACCTTTGACATATTTGACAGGTTCCCAAAAATCAAATGACAAACTCAAAATTAAGTCTTTTTTATTTTTTTTTGAGTCGGATCTCACTTTGTCGCCCCAACTGGAGTGCAGTGGCATGCTCCTGGCCACTGCAGCCTCGACCTGCTGATCTCTGGCGATCCTTCTGCTTCAGCCTTCCAAGTAGCTGGAACTACAGGCATGCGCTACCACGCCTGGCTAATTTTTTTGATTTATTGTAGAGATGAGGTCTTGCCAAATTGCCCAGGTGGTTCTCAAACCTGCGGGCTCAGGCAATTCACTCACTTCAGTCTCCCAAGGCACGGGATTACAGGCTGAGCCACTGAGCCCGGCCCTTTTTTTTTTTTTAAATCTCAAACTAACTTTGGGATGCTACAGTGGGCCCTTTCAGCATCCAAAAGAGAGGTAATAAACAAGTGTATTTGATATGTTAAATTACACGGGGAGCACTCTCAAATAAGAAATGATGTTTAATCTTCTGCAAGTTATATTTTTATGAATGTTATTGTGTTTCAAAATTATGTGAGATTCCTAAAATTCTAGTATGTGTATATCTTATGAATCATAATTATGGTTATTATGCTAAATTACTGTAGGCCACAGATAACCAAATTTCCTTGTCAATTGTGTTTTTAATTATGATCATTTAAGTTATTTCTATAAGATGAGCTCAGTGGCTCAGCCTGTAATCCCATGCCTTGGGAGGCTGAGGTGAGTGGACTGCCTGAGCCTGCGGGTTCCAAACCCGCCTGGGCAACTTGGCGAGCCCTCATCTCTACAATAAATAAAAAATCAGCCGGGTGTGGTAGCGCATGCCTGTAGTTCCAGTTACTTGGAAGGCTGAGGCGGAAGGATTGCCAGAGCCTAGCAGGTCGAGGCTGCGGTGGATGGGAGCGGCCACTGCACTCCATTCTGGGCAATGGAGTGAGACTCTAACTCAAAAAAAAAAAAAGGCCGGGGCTTGGTGGCTCAACCTGTAATCCCAGCACTTTGGGAGGCTGAGGTGAGTGGATTGCCTGAGCCCACGGGTTCGAGACCCGCCTGGGCAACTTGGCGAGACCTCATCTCTACAATAAATAAAAAAATCAGCCGGGTGTGGTAGCGTGCACCTGTAGTTCCAGCTACTTGGAAGGCTGAAGTGGATGGATCGCCGGAGCCCAGCAGGTCGAGGCTGCGGTGGCCGGGAGCGGCCACTGCAATCCAGTCTGGGCAACTGAGTGAGACTCCAACTCAAAAAACAAACAAACAAACAAACAAAAAGTTACTTCTATAATTAATTAATTCTGGTGCAGTTTCCAAAAACTCTCCACAAGCAAGTAAAATCCTAGAGTATTATGTCTTCTAGTAGGTTAATGGAAAGGATGAAGTGGACCCTGATTACACCTTTTTTTTTCCCCCTGATATCATTTGGACTGGGGAAGAATTCCCAGAACTCCAGTAAAGAGACTGGCTGGTTTATAAAAATGCTAACCCAAGCAAGACAATAATTAATTGAAAACCAAGAAAACACTTTGCCAGATTTTCATGCTAAATCAGCCAGAACAAGCCGGGCTTGGAGGCTCAGCCTGTAATCCCGTGCCTTTGGGAGGCTGAGGTGAGTGGATTGCCTGAGCCCACGGGTTCGAGACACGCCTGGGCAACTTGGCGAGACCTCACCTCTGCAATAAATAAAAAAAAAACAAACCCAAAAAAACTAGCTGGGCGTGGTAGCGCGCGCCTGTAGTTCCAGCTACTCGGAAGGCTGAGGTGGAAGGATCGCCGGAGGCCAGCAGGTCGAGGCTGCGGTGGCCAGGAGCGGCCACTGTACTCAGTCTGGGCGATGGAGTGAGACTCCAACTCAAAAAAAAAAAAAAAAAAAAAAAATCAGCCAGAACAGAAATTGTTTAGATAAACAATCTGAATGAACTCCATGGTCTAAGTCAAATGATCTATGATAACCCATCTAATAAACATGCTTTAGACCTGAATGGGGGTAACAAAATTGGTATTTAAGAGACTATAAATCCAATAGTAAGCATGGCCCCATAGAGAGCCTGGATGGCTGCCTGGTCCTTCCGGAGTTCTTAAAGCTTCCATTATTTAAAGCTTTGCACTTCATGACTCATCATTAAAGAGATAAAATGATCCAAATAGAGAATATATACCTCTCTCAAAATTGAGAGGTTGACTAGAAGGGGACTCAAGTTGCTTCCTTACATATTTTAAGTTCGACCTAATGATTTCTTTGAAAATAGTGAGCTGTAACCTAACAGGATATATCAATAGATTGTAACCTATTCTTGTACCAATCACTGTGTTTTGGTTGATCAAAGGTGGCCAACTGTTCAAACCATGTTCAAACAAGGCAAACTCTAAGCTGTATTCAACCCAGCTGTTTCTGTACCACAGTTTTGTATTGTGTATGTAACTTTCCTTTTCTGTCCACAAATTATTATTATTTTTTTCCTTCTTTTTTGGGGGAATTATTATTATTTTTGAATTGGAGTCTCACTCTGGTCCCCAGGCTGGCGTGCAGTGGCATGCTCACAGCCACTACAGCCTCGATCTGCTGAGCTCAGGTGATCCTTCCATCTCAGCCTTCCAAGAAGCTGGAACCACAGGTGTGCGCCACCATGCCCGGCTTTTTTGTGATTTACTGTAGAAATGAGGTCTCATCAAGTTGCCCAGGCTGATCTCGAAGCCCTGGACTCAGGCAATCCTCTTGCCTCCGCCTCCCAAAGTGCTGGGATTACAGGTGTGAGCCACCGCACCCAGTCCAAAAATTATTTCTAACCACACAGCAGCATGGTGCCATTCTATTCTGGATTGGGAGGGGGCTGCCTGATTTGCGAATCATTCTTTGCTCAATTAAGCTGTTAAATTTGTCCAACGTTTTTCCTTTAACACAGCTAAGCAGACTGAATATAATGAAGCAAGAGCTGACTCAAGGCTCAGATAAGGAACAGGAAAAGATGGAGTTTCATTCCGCTTTAGAGAATCTCAGGTGCTAGTCCTGATAGTCTTGCCTGGATTTGGTACACAACATGAGATTACAAGCACCCACAGTACTCATCTTTGTATTTTTAATTCCAAGTGGGGAGTGCCTGGCACAGCAAATCTCTCAAAAGTTTATTTCTTCTCTTCTTTGCACTTTAAAGCAACTTTCATCTAACCTTTGACCTGAACTTCTACTTTGCCCAGGAAAGACTGTAGTGAAATATAAATGGATAAAAGAATATAGCTTTTGTAAGGTAAAAAAGGATTTATAATCCTTGTTCTGGATCTGTTGCTTGCACACGGAATACTACCACCTATGAACATGCATCTGCTTGCTGGCTAGCTAATTACAGCAGGTCCTCGAATAACATTGTTTCATTCAATCTGATGAGGAAAAAAATATCAATTGCTGGCCAGAATCACTGTCTGTGGGGTTTGTATGTTCTTCCCACTTCTGTGTGGGTTTTTTCAAAGTACCTTGGTTTCCTCTCACATCCCAAAGATGTGCACTTCAGGTGAGTTGGTGTATCTACTCATGGTCCCAGCATGAGTGAATGTGGGTGTGTGTGTGTGAGTGCACTTTGGGATGGAATGGTGTTCTGTCTAATGGTGGGTGCCCGCCTGGTGCCCTGAGCGGCTGGGATAGGCTCGGCAATCCATGACCCTGGACTGGAATAAGTGGGTTAGAAAATGAACGAATGGATGCAAATAGTTGTAAAACAAAAAAATCCATAAAATATATAGTTAATCAGAAATGTGGGGCAGTAAACGATGTGGTCCAAAAGTGCCCACCAAGACACGAGATTGGTTCTTGTTTTTGAACTGTGTGGTGGGAGGAGTTCCCGATAATTTTCACTTTGCAAACATTTATTCCTTGATTTAATCCACCACCACTATGACCACCATCACTCACTGATACGCCAAAAATTGGGTCAATTATTCTCATTTTCACTAATCTTTCTTAAAGATATTTATAGCTTACATTTATATCAATGTTTAATATTATAAAGTTTGTTTTGGTTTTGAGTGTTTCACTGTTTACTCAGGCTGAAGCGCAGTGGCATGATCACAGCCACTGCAGCCTCAACTTACTGGGCTCAGGTGATTCTTCTGCCACAGTCTTCCAAGTAGCTGTTTGGTTTTTATTTAGAAGTTTGGTGATGTTTTTGCGACCAGGGATATACTGTAGGAATTTAACTCTTGCTTATATCAACTAGCCTATGGTAAAACCGGTTTTCATTTTGCTTAAAGTTGCAGTTTCCAAGAACCTTAATACAGTCTTACCCAAGAGAAGGAGCAGGCCAAGCACATGCACAGGCCACAATTTAGGAGCTGCAGGCATCTTTTTTCTTTGAGACAGGGTCATGTATGTTCTGTTGCCCAGGCTGGAGTGCAGTGGCATGATCTTGGCTCACTGTAGCCTTGACCTCTTGGCTCAAGCAATGCTCTTGCCTCGGCCTCCCAAAGCACTGGGATGACAGTCACTTTGGCTGGTCTCATTATCTTTCATATAGTCTAAATTTGTTGTCTCTGGTCCTTGAACTTGCTGATCCTCTAACCCAGAACGTGCTTCCCTCAATTTTCATACAGCTGCCTTTCTCACTTTTTCTTTTGAGCACTCACTACTACCTGAAATTAAGCTCTATTGTTTATTATCTGTCTCCCTCCACTGGAGTAACAGTTCCAAGAAAACAGAATCACTTTTGGTCACATTCACTACCGTCATCTCCAGTGCTGAGAACAGTGCCTGGTACAGTGTGTGCGCAGAACAAGCATTTACAGAATCAATATTTATTATTATTGTGCTATGGTATACAAGCCAAAATGCTAGGTAAGTGATTGTTTCTCCTGTCCTAGAAGTATGCCAAATATCTTATTTTCCAGTACCAAGGACTTCCTCCTCAATAAATTGTTTTGTCAAGTGGAGACAAATGTCACTTGGGGAAAGGGGACCCAGGAACATGGAAGTATCTGCAGAAGTCATTGTCTTGCTTTGCTCTGGTTTTGTCTGCTCTAATCTTCTGGTGTATCACTTTAGGTGCCTTTGTATCCCATGATCAGTCATTTGGATGGGGTGATAAGAAGATACCTCTAATCCCCCTTCTTTCTCCATTCAAATTAAGGAACATGTTGGCTTTCTGGTAAAAGCCAGGGTCTGATACGTGTGGATAGTGTCAGCAAGGTAAATAGGGAAGGCAGAAAATGTAAGGAGCAAGACTCCATTCCTCGGTGCACTTAACTCAGGAACCTCTTTCTGACTTTTGAAAGTGGAAAAACAGTGGCCTTTTGTAACTTTGATTAATTTGTATTATCAATGAATATGTTTTATACTCCACTGAAATATGAAATATTTACTTACTGCTTAACTTACTTGCCATTGTCAGGGTCATGACAGGAAACAAAAGGCACACTTCAATTAATTTGAAGAGAAATTTAATCATTAATTTATGCATAATGGTGTGGACAAGGTGCAAGAAAACTATGATGGTTCACATAAAAACCAAGGGGGAAGCAGTGGTTGCCAGGACTTGGAACCGGAGGGTTATATAGACTAGATAATAGGGCTTTCGGTTGAGAACCACTGCCAGCCTTAGCTAAGAGGGAGTTGTGGGAACAAGCACCCCAATTTCAATCTCCTCCCTCTCTCCCATGTCCTACTGCTACTCCCTAATGGCTGATCCCAGTCAGGTCCTGGCCTGAACTCAAATCAGAGGTAAGGAAGTATGAGGATGGAGTTAAGAGTTAGTTTCCCGAGGCTTAGACAGGCAGAGAGAATGGAGAGGGAAGGGAAGGGCAAATGGAAGATATCACACACATTTAGGCAAAGTAAAACAACTGGACATCAGAAGACTCTTCTGATGTGGGTTTATCTGACCTGTTTCATAACCTACAAAATGTTGAATAACTTTTTGCCTTGTATAGTTATTGTAAAGACATACATGGAGTATCAGGTGCTACGATAGCTAATTCTCGAAGTTGAGTAGCACACATTTTGTTTTTCACATTTCGGCAGGTTGGCTGCTTGGGCTGGGTTGTCTCAAGCTGTAGGTGGCTGAGGCTAACAGGCAGCTCTGGTCCCCCTGCCCCTTATCTCCTTGGACCATCACGCTGTATTATACATACATGGTGTTTATAATACACCATGAGGTATATTATTCTCATGGTAATGGCAGGGACACATGAGAGTAAGCCCAGTTGTGCAAGTGTTCCTTAAGCCTTCAGTTGCATTAGCTCTAGTAGCAAATTATCACAAACTTGGTGGCTTAAAAAAACATAAGTTTATTATCTCATGGTTCTGGAGATCAGAAGTCCAAAATGGGACTCACTAGGTCAAATTAAGGTGTCAGTAGGGCAGCATTCCCTCCAGAATCTCTAGGGGAGAACTCATTTCCTTGTTTTGTGGCTCCTCCCATCTTCAAAGCCAACAAACAGTACAGCATCTCCAATCTGCCTTTGCTTCCATTTTTATACCAACTTGTGTTTTATATAAATATATATATATATATTTATTTATTTATTTATTTATTTTGAGATGGAGTCTCACTCTATCTCAAGCCTGGCTTGTTTATATATTTGACATTCCAGCCTATTTATAAGACCCTTGTGATTACACCAGGTTCACCCAGATAATCCAGGATAATCTCATCTCTAGACCTTTTTTACATAGGCCAAGTTCTTTTTACCATGGAAGATTACATATTTACAGGTTCTGGTAATTAGAACACGGACCTTTTTTGGGGGGTTGGGGAAGGGAGGAGATAATTCAACCTACCAAATATGTTATGCCTGCTAAAATTTCACTGACCAAAATCAATGGGTGGGAAATACTCTCTTCATGAAGGCAGAGAGATAGTAAATATTTCTGACAGTAACCTACCACACACACACACCACACACCCACACCTTGTAAAGTTTTTTTTTGAGTTGCAGTCCCACTCTGTCACAAAGACTAGAGTGCAGTGGCCGCTCCCGGCCACCACAGCCTTGACCTGCTGGGCTCCGGCGATCCTTCCGCCTCAGCTTTCCAAGTAGCTGGAACTACAGGCGCTACCACACCCGGCTCATTTTTTAAATTTATTGTAGAGATGAGGTCTCGCCAAGTTGCCCAGGCAGGTCTCGAACCCGCGGGCTCAAGCGATCCACTCATCTCAGCCTCCCAAAGGCGCGGGATTACAGGCTGAGCCACCGAGCCCGGCTCCTTGTAAAGTTTTAAATAAGTATTTACTGAATATGATTTTGGACTATGGTGACTCAGGGTGCTATACTCTGAGGGTTTCCTAAATACACCCACGAGCATAGATCATCTTACAACAATCATAGCCACACTGTTGTCTGGGCTTGAGTTCCTGCTGGATTGTCAGGCAAAGTCATTTATGGCAAAAGTAGCTAAACGCTGTAATTTAAGGTCTTATTTACTCATTCCAGAGTCAAAGTGAAAGTTCTGAACTTTCCTTCTTTTCCTACTTGTTCTCTAGAGCAATATGACACATTATCTGCTTTAAACCCTCTGAAGATACAGAAAAGATTCTCCACGGTCTTACAGAAATCATTTCCTTTTAATCTACTCACCTCTTTGCTAGAAATGGCCCAGAATTCAGCTGAGGAAGCATCTATTAGGGCAGGGAGACTGTGTACTGCTTGCTCTGCTTTGGACAGGTTAGAGCAAACCTGGAGTGCTTTATCTACCGGTGGGACCCACTCCATAAAAGGGGCACTCACAGATTAGAAGATTCAAAACCACTGCACTGACTGAGACAGAGTTGAAGGGTATTTAGCTTGGAGAAGAGATGACCTTCTGATGACCAGAAAGCTTCATAACTTGTGTGGCTAGAGGGAGAAGCAGGCAATGGTTTCCTAGTTCTGCCCACTGAAAGTGCCTATGATCAAACAAGTAGCAATGAGCATTTCAAGGGCCCAGGCTGTGGTTGTTGAATACTATTTCCAACTAAACATAACCAGGGCTTTCTGGAGAACTGGCTGATTTCAGATCTGGGACTGGAAATGTTTAAGATAAGACAGGAAACCTTACCATACCAGCAAGAAAACCGACAAGGTTAGGATTGTTTTAAAAGAACTCAGGAAACAAGTTGAGTTCTGCTGACTGAAGACGGAGTGAGGTAATAAGAACCGCAATGAACTGAAACAGATGTTTAAAGCCATGAGTTCATGGTTTAATGAATCTAGGCAAATATAATCAATGGCTGCCATTATGACAAAGACATTCAAGTAGTCTTAGGAAAAAAAATTGGAATTTGATAAAGCTACTAAAGTAGTTGGTGTTAAATTTTAGCATGCACCACCTGAGAGTTTTTAAAACACCTACAGCTGAGCTCCACCCAGAAGTTCTGATTCAGTGAGTCTGGAGTGAAGCCTGTGAAGGTGTATCCCTAATATCTAACATTCCAGGTGATGCTGATGCTGCTGGCCTGGGGGCCACACTTTGAAACCCATTTCTCTAGGTCTACTAATTTACAGGAAATGCAGGATACCGAACACACTTACTGGCATCATGAGATTGCAATTAGCAAAATCAAGACTGGGAATCTCTGCAATACAGGAACTTGATTTCTCCAACATACATATTGCAAGGGGAAAAAAAAGGGGGACTCTATAGGTTTTTTAAAAATTAGATGCCCTTTAGAGGTATATACTGAATCTATAGATGAAATGTCTAGAACTTTCTTCAAAGTTATTTGAGGGACGAAGTGGACAGGAGTATATTGTTAAAGCTATATGAGCACAAGGATAGTGTTTGAGAATTTTCTGTTAAAATAATGTCACGTAGAATCATGATATAAAGTCAGATTGAGGAAAATACAAAATATTCTTTACTCTTTAAAAATGACAAAATTAAGAAAAAGACTAAAGACACACTCGAGGAAGAGACTGAAGAGTCATAACAACAAAATGTAACAAATGATCCTGGATCAGGAGAAAAAATATAAAAGGACATTCTGGGACAACCAGTGAAATTTAAATATGAACTGAGTACTACACAACAGTATTACGTCAATGCCAACTTCCTGATTTTGATAATACTATAGTTATATATAAGATAACATCCCTGGCTCCTAGAAAATACACATTTTCAGGGTTAAAAGAGCACAATTCTGCAATTTACTTTCAGATAGTTCTGAAAAAACATATAGATTAAAAAATGAAACAAGATATAACTGGTGATTAACAATTCTAGTTCTTTGTACTGGTTTGCTGATGCAACTTTTCTCTAAGTATAAAATCCTATTAAAACAATTACAAAGAAAATTCTACGTTTTGAGCTTTTAAGAGATGGGTTCTCGCTCTATTGCTTAGGCTGGAGTAGTGGAACAATCAGAGCTCACTGCTGCTTCCAACCTCTGGACTCAAGCAATTCTCCTGCCTCAGCCTGCTGAGTAGCTAAGATACAGGAGTGTACCACTACGCCTAGCTAATTTTAAAATTATTTGTAGAGAGTTTCGCTATGTTGGCCAGGCTGGTCTTGAACTCCTAGCCTTAAGCAATCCTCCTGCCTCAGCGTCTCAAAGTGCTGGGATTTAGGTATGCGCCACCACACCTAGTCCTTCTTTAATTTTAGAGAGCTTCTTAGTAAGAGAAATTATCTGAAGCAGGCATTGAATTTTAATGCTTTCAGGCTGTTGGGAATTTTCAGGCTGTTGGGAATTGAACCAGGATTTAAATCCTGCCTCTGCTTGGAAAGCTTCAGGTTACACCATACTGACTCTTAATCTCTAAAACAGGTGTAAATATACAGACAAAAAAAAGAAAAAAATATATGGATATAAGCTGTGAACATAAACTACAAATAGGGCTTCCTAATGTAAGCTTCTGTATCACTTTTCCTTTGTACAATTCAAAGGAGCTATGTTAATTTTTCTAGATTTGCATTAATCTCCAGAAGGATGCATAAAAAAAAATCAGTAATCTTGGCTTCCTATACAGGTAAATCAAAGATGAATTTTACTATCATCTGATTTTTGAACCATGATTCCTGTCTATTCACGAGAAGTGAAAAAAGTTTTATCACTATTATTGAGTGCTGTACTGGGACCATCTGTGAGATTGCTGGAAGATAGCCATGCATACTAAACAAGCTATTTAGGATCTAGAAAACCAATTACACACAATTCCACTAACTCACTCTTTTAGTAAGTGGATGCATACATGTTAGGATACAAACACACATCTTATTCAAGATGTGGTCACTGAAAGAAATGAACTCAGATTAGTGTTTAGATTGATAATTACACTACACTAGGTTCTAAATTTTAAGTACTTGAAAAGTTTCCTTGTATAATACTGAACGCTGAAAGTAATTTTTCAATTCTTGTTGATATATAAACCAAGATTTTTTTAACCAAAAGATTAATAGAACTGGTTTTGAAAAAAATGCACTTATGCAATTTAACAGCATACTAGTCATCCATTTTAAGCATATCTCTCTTAGTAAAAACAAGTTGCAGAATACTATTCATGGTATGAACATATCATTGTTGAAAATAAAGGACATTTGCATGTGACCACAGAAGTCTGAGCAGATGCAGATACCGTTAACAGTGGCTGCCTTATTTCCTGATGTCATTCACTTGCTGAAAAAGATAAACAACAAAAAAGAAACAGTGGCTGCCTTAGTAAGTGGACTCTGAGGGATATGTCAAGCACATATTTTTGTAAATAAAATTAAATCAGAACTTTAAAAAAAAAGAAACTTTCCACTCTAGGGTCCACCATCACAGGGCTGAAATTCGATGCAGCCATAGTTGGAAAACGCTGCTCCCTGAAAGCTAGGTAAATAAATGTGATGGTTCCTAAGCATAAACTGCCAAAGCTAAAAATGCCTCAAGTCCAAATTAAGAAAATTACATTAAGGACTTAGGTAAAGATGACTAAAGTTTCCTAGTTTATGTGGAAAACAATGCTGCTGGTAAATGTTTGAACCACTACAAGATATAAATGGGTAAATTCCATGTGAATATAAAGCAGATTAATAAAAAGGATTTACTATATTTAATTCTTCATATTAGCAACTAGTGTTAATTATGGTACTCTCCTATAAGTACTTTTCATGTATTAACCCTTTGCACTCGATGTCCCCTCTGGAATATCATAAATCTAGCAAACCACTCAGATGTCCCCTCTTGGTGATTATACAGGACAAACCTATGCTAGCAAGAATTTTTCAAAAAGGTTATGTTTCCTTGAAGTTTTCCATTCAGATTGTCCAAAAAAGCAAAGGGATGGAATATATACTGAGGTATGATCAACCAGTTGAGAAGTGGTTTTCAGGAATCATGAGTTCATCTTTCCACATCTTCCTCAGACTGGACAATAAATTATATATTTAGCAAGGAAGAAAATAAGACCGCATTGTTTGAATAGAAAAACACCAGAGGAAGACATCAAATTACTATTGTATAACATATATCAACGAACCTGCAATGCATATCATTGACTGTTCCATGTTACCACGTATCAGAAAAATATAAAATTTTGATTTTTTTGGTCATGAGTTCCTCAACGTCCAAAATTATAAGAAAATCATCATAATAACTGACTCCAATGCTATACTACGTAATATGAAGTGATTCATTTTTCACTATTTCATGAAAAAGTACTGTCAAGTTGCTGACAGGTGATCTGCAAGGTGTCCGAGTGCAAAGGGTTAACTTTCTTCACATCCTATACGTGAGGTTTTTTCCTGTTTCATGTATGACATTGAAGCACAGGGGTTAATAAATTGCCCAAAATAAACCATATATTACGTTAATCCCAAACTCACGTTTCTGAGAAACTGAAAACAAGATCCTGTTTTCATACTCAAGACAGAAATGGTTTGCCAATGGCAACTCCAATTCAAAAAACCACTTGCCAAGAATGTGGTGCTAAGTGGGAATACACAACAAATTCAAAGGAAGCCTTTCCCTCAGTAAGTTATTTTATTGAGATAAAGTATAAAGTAGATTAACAAACTGGAAGAAGATACCAAGATGAAAGGTGGTAACACAGGAGTGGGAATGTGAAAGCCGAAGTAGGCAGGACTCAAAATGGCCATAAGGGCACTGTGGTATGTCAGTGAGCACTAGCAATTAAAGGAACGGAAATGACAGTCCTCACTTTTTTTTTGCATGGTATCAGCTTAGTACTCCACCTAGCCACTGACAAATGTGTGGTATGTTGTCAACTCAGATTCTGTTCACAAGGAACTAAGCATTTTATCAGTCAACTGTTAAGTGGGTCAACGTTACAATGGTTTAGTGCATCCAGTGACTTGGGACTACAAGCACGGAACAGGACTAAGTTTTTAATAAATTGGTCGTTGCTATTACTTGAAAAGTATGGATGTCAGCATTTACCTATACAATTAACCATTTACTGGGGCAGCTAGCAATGTAGTCAAACCTGTCTACTACCATGTGATGCCACACTAACGAGAACCCAAATGAAGGACACTGTATATTCTTAGAAAGTCAAACATCACATTGCAATATATGCTCCCTCCTTTTAAAAGGCTGTGGTTCAAAAAGCTCTTATGTTCTTTCCCTGAAAGTAAGAGAACTTTAGTCAATCTTAAGAGTAGTTGGTCAGGTGTGGTGGCTCATGCCTGTAATCCCAGCACTTTGGGAGGCTGATGAGGGAGGACTGCTTGAGCCCAGGAGTTCAATACCAGCCTGGGCCAACACAGCAAGACCCTATCTAAAAAAAAAAAAAAAAAAAAAAAAGTCTGGCATGGTGACCCATGACTGTAATCCCAGTTATTTCAGAGGCTGAGGTGAAAAGATCATCCCAGGACAGGACGTTCAGGCTGAGGTGAGCTGTGATCATGCCACTGCACTCTAGCCTCCAACAAAAAACCCATATCACTTTGTTCTTTGAATAGGCAAAATCATGAATTATAATTAGACACCATTTTCTTCCCTTAAATTTTTTTATATTGGAAAATAAACTTATTTCTTGTGAATATCAAAATAAAAGTATCAAAGAACATAAGAAAATGGAAGAAATGTCAACCTTTAGGGCACTATAATCCTATGGTTAGGCTTTTAAGATTTTCTTAACAGGAAGTCTAGAAATTTTTTAAAGTGAAACATTACCAAGTATTCTGTGACTGACACCTAAATATCTGACTTGATTTTTCCACTCATTTTTATTAGATGTTTCTGGATTATGTGAAACTATAAATCAACCCTAGATTATCAGGCTTTCTAGTCAGATTTGTGGCAGTATCAGCAGTGTACCACTATGTGCTACCACAATCCACTCCTTGGTATCTTACATGGTGAGTTCCTAGGAAGGTATTAAAGTTGAGCCAATTAACCTACATCCTTATTTCAGAATAGGATTATTTTCAAATAAAATTACTTCATCTAAAAGTATCTGAACAAAGGGATAAGGCTAACTCACTTCCTGACTGCAATTTCAACCAATGAGGCTTATGGACGTACATACTAATTGATAACCTAGTAACTCCTATAAACTTACAGTATTTAAATTTGGTTTCCACAGTATTCACTACACTTTACTTATAATAAAGTACAAAATGCTTTCAATTTACCCATTTAATTTTCAAACCAACTATACAAGGTATAAAATTACAAGGAAGACCTAATCAATTATCACGTAATCCCACTAACTACAAAGGAAGTGATTGCTGAGTGGAATTTTACTTTAATCGGCAACTGACCTTTCCAAGGATCTGTTAAGTGCCTATTAAATATAACCATCTTTCAGCAGAAAATGACGTATGTGCTTTTTCTCTTCAAATACACTACATTTTTAATCAAAGGCTACTTCCATTTTCCCATGAATGCTAAAGCATACTCTAAATTTTATTGACCACTTTCAGAATATGTGATTACTAACTAAACAAGATTCCAAAGTGTTAGGTGTTTCTTGAAAAGTTTAAATTTATGTTTCAAAAGTTTCAATCTATTTAAAACCTATTAATTTAGTCAAAATTGTGGAACAGATTGGCTACAAAATACTGTTAATTTTTAACTCAACTTGTTAAAGGGGCAGATAAAGACTGGCAAATTTGATTGACAGCACAAGATATTATCATCCAAACGGAATAATTTATTGCTGGTCTGAGGCTTGCCTTGTTTTACACTTAAGTCGAATTTACATTGTTTCAACAAATGGCAGATATCAACATTTAAAGGAATAGTGACCTATTCAATAAGGCAGTCATCTTGGTAGCAAACTTTTATTTAAATCTTACATAACTCAAGCTTTATAAAAAGCCAACATAATTGAAAATTGGATTCTCCCTGTAAAGCCTTAGGTATTCAAAGCTTGAAACGGTTAATTTAAAAATAAGCAAACAAATAAAACAAAAACCCCTGCAGCAGATCCTGCTGAAATACTTTTAAAAAAATCTAAATGAGCTTAATCTTTACAAAAGTTATTTTAGCTCAAAAGCTATAAAATCAAAGTTATCTTAATTCTACAAAGAAGGGAGAGGGTCTTTGACTTCATGCCACCTTTTCCTTAGAACCTCATCTTTTTCATCAAATTTGGCCACAAATCAAATTTCTGTGTGCCCCTGTTTTCAGGAGATTCCTCTTGCAGAAGAGGCCAAGTATAAACATGGAAGAGTAACTGCCTAAACAAGTAGGAAAGTGTTCCATAATAGTGTGCAAAGAACAAAGAGTTCTGGGTTAATCTCTGGAACTCGATCTAGACCTTGATCTTGACTTTGAGTGAGATCTAGAACGGGATCTTGAAGCTCTTTTTGGTTGGGGGGACACAGAACGAGCCTTTGAGGGTGGAACAGGTAGGGGTGAATTGGAACGAGACTTGCTCCTTGATCTGGATTTTGATTTTATATCACCTTTTCCATTTTCTTTGGGGGATCGAGACCGAGACCGAGACCTGCTTCGAGATTTCTCATACTCATCCTTAGATCTGCTTCGAGAACGTGAACGGGAGCCCCGATCAGACTTGGGCTTAGATTTACTCTTCGATCTCGATTTCCTGCCTTTTGATCGAGAACGTGATCGACCTTTGCTCCGTGACCTGGATCTGGACAAGAAAAGCCAGATTTTTCTAAATACATTATCAAAACACACATGTCCTCCATAAACAAGTACGGTAACCATCACACAATAAAAGACACAACACATTATTTACCGGGAGCGACTTTTTGAGATACTTCGAGATCTACTGCGGCTGCTCCTGCGACTCCTACTTCGTGACCTTCTTCTAGATCGAGACCTGTTAACGACAGCACAGCAAAACCTTAATCTTAACAAATCTCAAACTGAATGTTTGTACCATTTAACAAAAAAAGATAAGCCAAACTTAAATTACTCTTTTTTGTTGACAAATATTGTTTTCCTCCCAGTGTCCTTCAACAAATTACCTAGATCTGCTTCCAGAATAAGATCGCCTATGGCTTGTGCGTGGCTTATCTTCAATAAGCCTAATATTTCTGCCATTTATTTCTGTACCATCCAATTTGTCCAAAGCACGCTTCATGTCAGAGTAGGAGCGAAACTCAATTACACCCTCATTTGTACGTTCCTTGTGAGCATCCGCATAGGTTACTTCACCTGCTTGTCGCATAAAGTCCTGAAACAAAAAATCTGGTCAGACTCAGAAATTTCAAGATATGCATACTATACACTTCAGTTCTCAGAAACCAATGTAAAACTAGCATATCTTTAAAGTACTTTAACCTTACATCATAATAGCACATACCTTTAAATCTTGCCAACTGCAACGACTAGAAAGATTTTCTACAATAAGCCTGTATTCTGTACGAACAGGTGGTCCATATTTGTCTCTCCCAGAGGTTCTCCGACTGCTGTATCCACCTCCACCACCTTTATCACATGAAGGGAACAATTAGCTGCACTGCAATGATTAAAATGCATGATTTTGAAAGTTAGTACAAACATATCAACTTTTATTTACTGGAGTAGGACTTTGCTATTATAATGCTAAACCTTCGATACATTTGTGATTTGCCATAAATTAAATTAAGGGCAAGTCAAATAGACTAAATCCAACTAAACCTCTCCTACAATCTGTTAGAGAGTGACTGCTCCTTTATTCAATTTACCTCGCTAAGTTTTATTTTACAGAACATTGTAAAATATAAAACTTAACTGATTACATGCATTTCTACATTTTACAAAAATGTTTACTAGTTACACTAAGTACTTACATCACAGTGTGAGGTTTTTGGTGGTGGTTTGGCCACAAAACACGCAAGGTAACAGTCACCTAGTTCAGATTAACCAGTTTTGTCTAACCCTTGGAATCCTCACCATCACCCTGCGTCTAATGGCAAAAGGCTGCTGTCGTCATGGCTTCCGGTAAGGTCAGCCAAAGGGTCATAGGGCAAGGGTCACACAATGTATGGAAAAGCCAAGGCCAATCAGGAAAGGCAGTCATCTTAGCCTCAGTGGACACAGCCTCAGCCCCATTGGTCACTTTCAAATTGAAACATCAAGGACTTGTTAAAAAGTTTGAATTCAACATGCAACAATTTCAACATCAAACATTTAACATAACCAACCCCCCCCACCTCCTCCCAATAACATGCCCCAACTAGTTCAAATACAGCATAAAGCTTATTTAGATCTACTTTGTGGTACAATACCACATTACTTTAAAATAACATTTTATTCGGCCCCATCATTTGAGTACTTTTAAGTCCTATACTATAAGCCCCACCCCTTCCCCCGCCC
>NW_007036712.1:77800-90839 GCF_000164805.1 Carlito syrichta
CGCTGGGCGCGGGCGCCCAGGACCGACTCACCCATTTTTGAGGTCTACTTCGAGGAGGCGGCCATAGCCGCTAAAAAAGCGCTGGATGTCCTTCTCCCGGACGTTGTAGCTCAAGCGTCCTATGTAGACGCGCGGCATGTCCGTGGCGGGCTGGGGGCCCAAGGCCTGGCTGTCGAACTACGGACCGCAAAACAGTGGCCGCGGTGCGGGTGCGGGGACGGCGAGAACTCGAACACGCACCTCACACCGCAGCGGCGGCCGAGTCCAGCCACACAATGGTGCGCGCGCGCGCCAGGGCTACACTATATGGGCGGCTGGCGGGGGCGGGGCCTGTCGGGTGACGTCAGCGCGCAGCACGTACCCTCCCGCGGAGGCCCGAAAGAGTGCCTTGCGAGTGTACCGCTCGCGAGGTTGTGGTGAAGTGCGAGTACGCTCGCTTCCAGAACATTCTCCCGCCCTCCCCATCCGTCTTTGTAAACCGAATATCCCATAGTCCAGACGCAGACTGGTCTTCTAATTTGTACTGTTTAAAAAACTTCTTCTGCGTGATTTCGTCGCGGTTGGAGCTCGGGAGGCGGGCTAAGGGGCCTCCGTTTTTCATTGGTTCTGACAGGTGTCATACTAGGCTATCGCGGTCTCTGACTGGTCGTTTAAAAGGAGGCCGCGAATTTCCTCCAGCGATTGGCTTACGGTCATTTTGGTGGGGAACGCGCTCTCTGACACGGTTTATTAGCCGTTTTACATAATCCAAGGTCTACGCTCGGAGATCGGGCTGATGCCGCTAGGGTCGCGTTGCCAGCGCTCAGACTTGGCGGCTTCCGTTCTTCGGGGTCTCACTCAACAGCCTTCATCAGCTGTCTCCGCCTCCCTGCCCGTTCCTCTCTCCCTCCGTGGGTCTTAACTGGAGCACTGGCAGCTTGAGTCACTTGTAGATTGGGGCGTCCCAGAGAATTCACGCTGTGTGGGTGCTCAAAAGGGGGCCCTGGCACCGAAGGCAGTGCTCAAGAAGGTTAAGCAAGACCTGGCAACCCGCCTGCAGCGATGAGCCCTTTTTTCTCCCCTGAGTTCCTTATCCCAGTACTCTGCATTTCCCCAGGTGGCTTGGAAGACACTTGACTTATGTGGCTTAGAAATATACGTTTGTAAGCTTGGAAGACACTTGACTTACGTGGCAGAAATATCTCAAATAGAGGTGCCATTGAAAGCTGGAGAACTAGATGAAAACCGCAAAGACCGCAAGTTTTAAGTGGAGAGCAGAAGACCCAGGACCATGCCCTGGGGCTTTCTGAAATTTTAAGTACCGGAAAGGAGACTGGGAAAGAGGAGTCGGGTGTCACGGAGATAACACTGACTGTTTTTGAGTGGTGCTACCTCAACATCCTTCAGTGACAGGGGGTGATTTTGCGCTTCTGGAGTCATTGGCAGAGTCTAGAAGCGTTGTTGATTGTCATGACTCGGGGAAGGACTCTACTGGTATTTAGTGTACAGAGGCCATGTTCCTGGAATATTATTAGTAAGGAAATGAAAATTCAACAAATTGATAACATATTTCGCTCATCAAATTGACAATATTTAAACATTTGTTAAAATTCACTATTTGCAAGAGGTTAACCAAGAAATGACACTTGTGTAGTGTTGGTAGGACTGAACGTTCCTTTTTTGCGAGGAAATGGGGTAGGACTTAATAAAGGATGCATATGGGTTGTAGGTGTTGCTTCCTCTCTCCTTGTAATTCACTGTCAAAGAGAAAGATGTAACTAACATCATTGTCTCTTTCCCAAAGTCCAATGACTACTCCTAACAAAAAAGCCAAGAGCATCTGCTATAGAAGAGAAAATATCAAGGAGGGGGATGTTGGACCATCAGTGTTCTGTGGAGTCCTGTTGAGAATCTAACTCTTGGTAATTTGGAAGAATGATTCAAAGGAGAAATGATAGATGTGCAACATGGAACTCATTTCTCTAGACATCTACAGTTGTGGTAGATAAAGATCACTCCATCACTGCTTATTTTATTTTATTTTATTTTGAATTGGAGTTTCACTCTGTCGCCCAGACTGGAGTGCAGTGGCCTCTCCCGGCCACCGCAGCCTTGACCTGCTGGGCTCCGGCGATCCTTCCGCCTCAGCCTTCCGGGTAGCCGAAATTACAGGCGTGCGCTACCACGCCCCGCTAATCTTTTTGATTTATTGTAGAGATGAGGTCTCGCCAAGTTGCCCAGGCGGGTCTCAAACCCGCGGGCTCAGGCAGTCCGCTCACCTCAGCCTCCCAAAGGTGCGGGATTACAGGCTGAGCCACCGAGCCCGGCTCATCACTGCTAATTTTAAAATTGTGGAAGTAACTGCAAGAGTCTGTCAGCAAGAGAGGGAGGAGAGTTGCTTCAGTCTGATTCAGTAAGAGTGTTAATAACTTCAAGTTCCTAATGACCCATATTATAAGAGGCAGTCTGAAGTAAAAGGCATAATGATTGTGGTTTTCAACCCAATGCATACGTTAGTCAGAAGCCAAAGGGATTTTACAAGCCCTGTGTGGTTTGAAGTGGTTATAAACCAGATTCTGATAGATTTTGCTATCTTATGTCTGAAAAATTTAGCATTTCAGCAGCTGTCAACATGAGTGGGTTTTGGAAGAACATGGCAACTGTGATGGTTAATTTTAGGTGTCAACTGATTGGCTTAAGACATGCCTGGATAGCTGGTAAAGCATTATTTTTGGGTACGTCTGTGAGGACGTTTCCAGAAGAGATTGGCATTAGAATCGTGGAATGAGTAACAAAGATCGGCCTTCACTCAGTACAGGCTGGCACCTTTCAGTTGGCTGAGGGCCTGGGTAGAACAAAAAAACAGACAAAAGGTGAATTTGCTTTCTCTTCTGGAGCTGGGCTACCCATGAGCTGGTGGACATCAAACCCCAGGCTCTACGGTCTTTGAACTCTGAGATTTGCACCAGCACCCCTCCTCCCAGGTTCATTCTCAGCCCTTCAGCCTTGGGTTGAGAATTACACCATTGGCTTTCCTGAGGCCTTTGTATTTTAACTGAGCCAAACTACTGACTTCCCTGGTTCTCCAGCTTACAAATGGCCTATCGTGGTACTTCTCAGCTTCCACAACTGTCTTTCTACTTACTATCTATCTATCTATCTATCTATCTATCTATCTATCTATCTATCTCTCCCTCCTATTGGTTCTAGCTCTCTGGAGAACACTAATACAACTACTCAAGTGTATTTGTATGGAGTGAAGTGAATATAGCAGCTGTTGCTCCAGAAACAATGCAGAAATGGAAACTCTCGGTGAGAAGGTGAGAAAGAATCATGAATCAGATGATTGAAAGCTCCTCTGAGGCTCTTCCAACTGGAAGATTGGAGTAATTGTTGCCAAGCTAGTACAAACCCTTGTTTTACAACTTCTGTATGGGGTTCATCTAGAATAGAGTGTCTGAACCTCAGCACTATTGACCTTTGCGGCTGGGTAATTCTTGGTCATGAGGCTAGCCCATGCATTGCATTGTAAGATGTTTAGCAGCATCCCTTGCCTCTACCCATGAGAGTCTAGTAACTCCCTCCCATCTCCAAGTGTGACAACCAAAAATATTTTCAGAGGTTGACAGATGTCCCTTGAGGGACAGAATTATCCCTGTTGAGAACCACTAATGGTCTGTTTCTGAGAGTGAGGGGAGGGAATATGTGGTGCTAAGATTCAGCCTCCCTTGTGTTCTACGTGTTCAAAGATTACCTGGCGTTTTCAAACAGACATTGAAGGATAATGAGGTTGCTCTGCTCAAGGAGTATAAGGATATCCTGAACTATTGAAATATTTGGTATTGGCCAGGTGTGGTGACTCACACATGTAAAACAAGCACTTTAGGAGGCCAAGGCAGGAGGACTGCTTGAGCCCAGGAGTTCAAGAGCAGCCTGGGCAACATAGATCTTGTCTCTGCAAAAAAATTAAAAAAAAAAACGAGTTGGGTTTGGTGGCACACACCTATAGTCCCAGCTACTTGGGAGGCTGAGGGAGGAGGATCACTTGAGCCCGGGAGCTGGAGGCTGTGGAGGCTGGGATTGTGCCACTATACTCAAGCCTAGGCAACAGTGACCCCCTACTAAGAAAAAAAAAATGTTATTATCTGAGTGATAAGCGGAGGAATTGTAATGATTAGACTATGATTAACAGTGAACATACAGATTTTTTTCTTACCGAATACATGAATTTGGGCCCACGACATCCAAGCTCATACCTAATAGAATGCTTGCCCACAAAGACTAAACTGTTTACTCACTGGTTCTTCACAGAAAAATATGCCTACTCCAACTTCCATGATTGACTTGTAAAGATTCTCATGGCATGTTTTTAAGAAGGCCAGTTTTAATATATGCATGATCTCATTTTTGTAAACAACAACCCTAAAAGCGCCAGTGCTTGATATGAGGACTTATGTGTGTATTGACTGGGCTTGTGATTGCTTTTGAACTACAGTGGGGGTAGGTGCTACACAATTGTCTCCCCTTAACTCCTTCACTGCCCTTGTTACCCCTCCTTTTCCTACCAACTTCTTACTTGAATGTGCCAAACACACGCCCACCTGTGGGTCTTTTCTGTGAACAAATAAAATCTACGAATGTCAAGTGGAAACAATGCACACAGCGAACCAGAGATATAAATTAGTGCGTCTGTCACAAACGGGAGGAAAACCTCAAAGGAGTAGGTTTAGACAAAGAGCAGTGGATGTAGGACCACATTCTGGGGACTCCTGCATAGGATTCCTATGGCTGCCACAGCACGCTGCTACCTACTTCATGGCTCAAAGCAGCACACATCTGTGGTCTGACAGTTCTGGAGGTCAGAAGTCGGCTGTGGTTCACTGAGCGAAATTCAAGATGCCAGCGGGTGGCATTCTTCCAGGAGGCTCCAGGGGAGAATCACTCACTTGCATTTTCCAGCTTCTGGAGGCTACGCATTTTTTGACTTAGGTTGCTTCAGCTGTCTTCAAAGCCATCACTTTGGTGGAGATCTGCCTATATCCAATCACTCTGAGCCAACCTCAGCCTTTTTTGGCACATCTCCTTCTCTGACTCTGAGTCTCCTACCTCCCTCTTAAAAGGATCTTTATGATTATGGTGGATCCACCTGGATAATTTGGGAGAACCTCTTCATTTCAAGATGCTTAACTTAAATCACTTCAGCAAAGTTTCATTTGCTGTCATATATAAGGTGGCATCATTGCAAGTTCCAGGCATTAGGACATGCACATCTCTAGGGGAACCATTATTTTGCTTATCGCAGGGACAATGAAAATAGCTAAATATAGGAGAGGCAACTGGGAAGAAATGGCTAAAGAAGTAGGGAAAAAAATCCGAAGAGTGTGGTTTCACAGAAGCTAGGTGGGGAAAGGGCTTCAGGGAGGAAGTGGTCAACCGATAAATAGAAGGTTCATAAGCCCTTCACCCAGCAATCTATTTGACACTCCCAGAAATCTGTTTGACAAACAAGAGGGCCAGTTTGTAGACTAGGTCCAAGGATGCTTATCCTAGCACTCAACACTCTTCCACAGTGAAAAATAATAACATTATTTATTTACAAATTTCCTGAATGCCTACTGTATGCTGATCACTGCTCTCAATGGGAATATAACAGTGAAGGGATGCATCAGCTCTGAAAATGAGGGCTCCAGCCAACTCTGGCTGACACCTATGTTGTAAAGAACATTCTCTTGGAATGCAGCCTCACCATCCGTGTACATAGTGTCTATGGCTTCTCTCAAGCTACAGCAGCAGTTTTGAGCGGTGATTGTATTAAGTGGTTGTAACAGAGACGGCCCAGCCCACAAAGACTAAACTGTTTACTCACTGATTCTTCACAGAAAAATCTGCCTTCCCAGACTTACGTGATTGACTTGTAAAGATTCCTATGGCAGCCGGGTTCAGTGGCTCAGCCTGTAATCCCGCGCGTTGGGAGGCTGAAGTGAGTGAATTGCCTGAGCCCGCGGGTTCAAGACCCGCCCGGGCAACTTGGCGAGACCTCATCTCTACAATAAATAAAAAAATCAGCCGTGCGTGGTAGCGTGTGCCTGTAGTTCCGGCTACTTGGACGGCTGAGGCGGAAGGATCGCTGGAGCCCAGCAGGTAGAGGCTGCGGTGGCCGGGAGTGGCCTCTGCACTCCAGTCTGGGCAACAGAGTGAGACTCCAACTCAAAAAAAAAAAAAAAAAAAAAGATTCCTATGGCATGTTTTTAAGAAGATTAGTTTTAATATATGCATGATCCCATTTTTGTAAACAACTACCACCCCAAGCCTAAGAGTGCCAACGCTTGATATGACGACATATGTGTGTATTGGCTGAACTTGTGGTTGCTTTTGAACCGCAATGGGGGTAGGTGCTACACAATTGTGTCCCCTTAACTCTTTCACTGCCCTTGTTACCCCTCCTTTTCTCACCACCTTCTTACTTGAATGTAGCTAACTCTGGGTCTTTTCACTAAGCTGCTCCCTGTATCTGGAACTATACTTTCCCATGATCTTTGCTTCCTTTTGGCTTCTGCTTAAAGCTATTGCTATGGTTTGAACATGTCCTCTGAAAGTTCATGTGTTGGAAACTTAATCCCCAGTGTAACAGTATTGAAGTGGGGCAAATAAATGGGGGTACAGTTTGAGTATTCCTTATCCAAAATGCTTGGGACCAGAAGTGTTTAAGATTTCAGATTTTTTTCGGAATTTGGAATATTTGCATATACATAATGAGATATTTGGAAGACAAGACCTAAATCTAAACACGAGGTGATAGGATCATGGGGGTGGAGCCCTCATAAATGGATTGTTATTGTGGGAGAAGCTGGCTGGTCACTGTGAGTGGATTATTATAAAGTGAGTCCAGCCCTGGTGCCTCTATGTATTGTGTGAGAAATAAATTTCTTTTCTTTACCCTGTTTGTGGTATTCTGTTATAGCAGCAAGAAACAGGCTAAGACAGTTATCACAGAGGCCTCCACTAACCACATATTAAAATATAGCCTCTTTCTCCTGCACTCTGTATCTTTTTACCCTGATTTTTTTTGTGTGTGGAACTTTCCATCACTTGATGTATATTTATATTGTCTCCCCATCCCCCACTAGAATATACGCATCACTGGAGCAGAGATATTGGCTGTCTTTCCACCAAAACTAATATAAATAGAAAATTCCATGTGGCTTTGGAGACTGAAACTCTCAGACATTGTTAGTGGGAGTGTAAATTGTCACAATCACCTTGGAAAGCTGTATGGTAGTGTCTACTAAAGTTGTCTGCTAGAGCTGCAAGCTGGCAGTGCTACCCTGAGACCTAGCAATTCCACACCCAACAGAAGTGTGTACCCATGCCCTGCAAAAGAAATGAATTAGAAATTCATGGAAACCTTGTGTGTAACAGCCACCAAACTGGAAACCACTTAGAGACCCACCAGCAGTAGAATGGATAAATAAGTGGGAGGACAGATTGAATATTCCTTATTCAGAATGCTCGGGAGCAGAAGTGTTTCAGATTTCAGACTTTTTCAGATTTTGGAATATTTGCATATACATAATGAGATGTCTTGGGGAGGGAACCTAAGTCTAAATATGAAATTCACTTACATTTTATATACACTTTTTGAATGTGGCCTGAAGGTAATTTTACATAATATTTTTAATAATTTTGTGCATGACACAAAGTTTGTGTTAAGTACTTATGTGTGGAATTTTTTTTTTTTGAGTTGGAGTCCCACTCTGTTGCCCAGACTGGAGTGCAGTGGCCGCTCCTGGCCACTGCAGCCTCGACCTGCTGGGCTCCGGTGATCCTTCCACCTCAGCCTTCCGAGTAGCCGGAATTACAGGCGCGCGCTACTACGCCCGGCCAATTTTTTGATTTTATTGTAGAGATGAGGTCTCGCCTGCCCAGGCGGGTCTCGAACCCGCGGGCTAAGGCAATTCACTCACCTCAGCCTCCCAAAGGCGCGGGATTACAGGCTGAGCCACTGAGCCCGGCATGTGTGGAATTTTTAACTTGTGGCTCATGTCAGTGCTGAGAAAGTTTTGGATTCTGGAGCATTTTGGATTTTGGATTAAGGATGCTCAGCCTGTATATTCACATCATCCATATGGCAGTGGGAATGAACTGCAGTGATAAATAACAAAACTAAGGAATCTCACAAACAATGTGGAGAGAAGACCCAAAGGAAATCACACTATGATTCTTACGATTCTTTGTATGTATAATTGAAAAACATGTGAAATTAATCTCTGGTGTTAGAATTCAGGGTGCTGGTGTCCCTTGGTGGTGATTGGAAAGAGGCCTGAGAGGACATTAGAGTGCTGGTCACATTTTTTTGTTGTTGTCAGAGTCTCACTTGGCTGCCCGGGCCGGAGTGCAGCCTTGACATCCTGGGCTCAGATGATCCTTCTGCCTCAGCCTCCCAAGTAGTTGGGACTACAGGCAAGTGCCACCGTGCTCGGCTAATTTTTTTGATTCTTTTTTTTTTGAGCTGGAGTCTCACTTTGTCGCCCAGACTGGAGTGCAGTGGCCGCACCCGGCCATCGCAGCCTTGACCTGCTGGGCTCCGGCGATCCTTCCACCTTAGCCTTCCAAGTAGCTGGAACTACAGGCGCGCGTTACCACGCCCGGTTCATTTTGATTTATTGTAGCGATGAGGTCTCGTCAAGTTGCCCAGGTGGGTCTCGAACCCGCGGGCTCAGGCAATCCACTCAACTCAACCTCCCAAAGGCGCGGGATTACAGGCTGAGCCACCGAACCCGGCGATTCTTTTTTGTAGAGACAAGATCTCGTTATGTTGCCTAGGCTGGTCTTGAACTCCTGGGTTCAAGCAATCCTCCTGCCTTGGCCTCCCAAAGTGCTGGGATTAAAGGAGTGAGCCAGCGTGCCCAGCCTTTGTTTCTTGAGCTGGGTGCTGGTTACACAGGCATGCTCTGTTTGTAAAAATTCATTAGCTATACACTTATGATTAGTGCCTTTTTCTGTATGTATGTTGTATTTCACTGGAAAATATTTTAAATAGGGTGATACATCTCTGAAGAAAATCACAACTACTTCCTTGAGCTGGAAACCTTTGGGTCATGTTGGAGACTAAAGCTCTACTATGAACAGAATTTGTACAAAAATTTTTAGTCTTTGTCCATGAATGTCAATTTGTCTGAATCAATTAGTTGTTCATTATTTTGGGGAGGGGTTGTTTTCCAGTTGAGTTTTCTGTATGCTGGGACTGCGCTCCAGGGCACCGAAGGCGTGGCTTTGTTGCCACCTGGTGGTTATCCATGCAATTACAGTGCTAGATAAATGACTAGCTAAACACATTTCTGCCTCAATGAAGCTTCTATCAGAGTTGGAAGGTCTTTGTATGTCTCTGAATCCAATTTTTATGGTTGTCAAGCCTCCTATTCACCCAGAAGCTTTCCAGCTCTTACTTGACTACCACGCTTGAGTTCACTGCTTGACTAGGCATCCAAATCCATTGTTGGACATCTTTTACTTTGTGTAAATTATTCCTTATTTAAAGTAAAAAGTGGCTGCTTTGATTTGTATACCCACTGATCCTAGTCGTGCCTGAGGCCATGCAAATAAGTATGTTTCCAATAAATGGGTCTTTCAGATGTTGGGGGTAGCACTCATGCCCTCCCCTGTGGTTAAATATCCAGTCTCCCAAATACCCCTCCTGTGACCTGGTTTCAAGTTCATTTGTCGTCCTGGCTCCTGACAGCTGTGTGCTGAGACTCACCTGTGGCCCTCTTCAGGTGTGACCCTCAGACCTGACCTTGGCCCTCCTGGACTTGTTTTGACAGGCCTGTTGCTGCTTCAGCCATACCGTTCCCCGGGCTAGTTAAGAGCTGGGACTGCTGTATGCACAGGTGGTAACAGGTGCCTAATTCCTACTTCTCCCACTGCTTGGAACCAGACTGGGATCAAGGGACTCCTGGAATAGCTCGCGGTGGCAAAGCAATGTTGGCCTTTGCATGGAAACAGGCTAGGCAGAAGACTGGAAATCCAGTAATTATTCAGATAGACTCAGGATCATGGCGCAGATTCCTGGAGGTGGTGAGGAAATAGAAACGTTGATGAGGAAAATCCTGGTTGGCCATGCGTCAGGTGAAGTACATGAGGCCATGGGGAGATCAGAAGACAGTTACAGAGTCCACAGCACACTTCAGTGGGCACCATGGTCTTCAAGCCTGTCAGAACTCCAAGGGAGGCCATGCTGGGGTCCCCTCCCAGCTCTTCCCCAAAGCCAGTGCATGCAGATTTCTGGCCTGGCACTGAGTTGTAGCTTGTAGATATTTTACCCGTCATTAGTTCCACATACTGTTATCTGGACACATTTAAGCTGAAATATGTTTCTGAATGCCAAGTGGGTACTCATACTCTTCATTGGAGCCCTTATTCTGGCTGCAAGGGTGCATCAAAGAGTGGTCCTCTGATGTCATAGGGAGGGAGAAGCTGAACGGAACTGCAACTGTAATGAACTCTTTGCCCGAAGTGCGTGACAAGGCAAGACGCCAAGACACCAGGGTTGCAGCAAGGAAAGAGGTTTAATCATGGGGCTCTCGATATGGGAGGAAAGAAAACTCAAGTCTGTCTCCCTGAGGAGTTGGCGGCTAGGGACTTTAAGGGTTTTGGAATGGGCTGAAGTGTGGAGATTGTTGATTGATCAAAGAGAAAGGTGCAGTCATAGGGCAGGAGGTGAGAAAACTGTATTCTTACGCTGATTTGGTTCTCCTGTGGGGGTCTTCGAACTGGTTGCTGTCAGCTGTTCTGCTGGCATTTGGAATCTGTAAAACATCCCAAACAATTCTTTTAAAAAAGCCTTGTGAGTCTAGTTTCAGAGATCCTGTCTCTAGGAACAAGAAAATGCAAATGGTCAGTATCTAGTGCTACTTGACTCTCGGTCATTGAACGGCTGCAAGGAAGTGGCCAAAGTGCAGCCTGATGGATGCTTAATTATAACCATATTTCTGTCCAGAACCTGGCAGGCAATTCTTGTCAACCCTGTGGGGTTAATTTCGAATCGCAACATGCCGGAGCCACAGAGCCCACCTCCGAGAAGAGTGAGGGGACAGGAGTCTCTTTTAGGCGTCTCGAATGGCCCAGGCCCAGTGCTGGTCTCAGGGGACATAACCAGGAACAAGACAGGCCTAGTCGGGCCACCCAACAATTGCAGTCCCCAGGCAGTGGTCCGCAGACATTGGCGGGCCCCATGGTCGGAGTTGGGTTCAGCGGGTGCCGGCAGCGCTGAGGATCTGCCTGCAAAAATTTCCTCATTGGACTGCGAGGCGGGTGGCCTCTCTAGCAACGCAAGAACTACAGGGACACAAAACAGGTTGCGAGTGGGAACCGGGGGAGGGAACTGACTGCCAAGAGGCAGGAAGGAGCCTTTTGGAGTGAAGAAAACGTTCCGTACGGATGGGGCGTCTACACAAGTGCATGCGTTTGCCAAAATTCATCCAACAGTCTACCTCCCAGGTACATTTTATCATCATCAACAAAGATGCTCAGAAACAAACCCAAGAAGCCAGCAAGTGTTTGGGGCCACCTATATTTGTCCCCAAGGAGCCTTGGTTGAGCCTCACCCTGAGCCTCCGGTTCATCTGAGCGAGGATGAGAGCCGGGACCTCCAGGCCTGAAGGGGGCGCCGCATGCCGCGATGTCTCACCCTCGACGGGCCGTTGGGAGACCCACTTTGTGCCCACGTTCCCCCCAGGCTTGCCCCGGAGATCGTTTTTCTGGAGCTCGCTTAGTCGCCCATCTCTTATGACGGGCCGATCTGGCCCCTCCCCAGCTGCCTTCACGGACGGAGGATTTCTGGGGAATGGCGACGTGGGGTGTGGGCCGGACACGGGGCAGAGAGAGCTGTAAGGCTGGGGCTCAGGCTGGGTCCGGGACGGTTTCCCTTTCAAATTCCTTCTCCCCCATCCGGGATCCCCGCCCGAGCACTTTGGCCCTTGCGGAATCCCTGGAGTTTGGGGTTCTGCTGGCTTAAGCTCTGCGGGCCCCCAGTCTCCACCTCGGAAAAAGGGGGACGGAGCTGGCTTGTCGGGCGGCGAGGGAACGGCTGAGATGGCGAGAGGGGCTTTTGGCGCTTGTCTTGGCGTGGGTTCCTCGGGAGGCAGGCCCTGAGACAAGACGCAAGTGCGAGCCGTTTATGTGGGAGGCTGCCCCAGGAAACAGCGGTAGAGAAGACACGGGGGAGGGCGCCAGAGGAGGTCAGCGGGTGTGGGAGACAGCGCAGCGCCGCGGAGGGCAGAGGGTGGCCTCTTCCAACCGAGCCGGGGGCAGGGAGATGGTCCGTGGTCCCCTCCGGATGAGGGGTTGTGGGTTATTTCAATTTGCCGGTGTTTCCAAACATTGGCCACCCATGCTTTTGATGTGACTCCTAGCATGGAGGAGCCCCTTAGAGGGCAGGGTGCAGGGCTTTGGAGTGGTCCAGCTTCGTACCTTCCAGCGATGCAGCAAGGCATCTCCTCTCCCTGAGCCTCCCTCCTCATCTGTAAAATGGACGTAGGGGTGGGCTGCCTCACTGAGTTGAGCTGAGAAGTAGCCGAGATTGCGCATCAGCAATGCCGGGCATGGTGGAGACCAAGAGTTGGCAACGTGTTTCTGGGAAGGGCCGGGCAGTCAACACTTAGGCTTTGTGGGCCCTGTGGCCTCTGCTGCGCTCACTCAGATCTGCCCCTGTAGCGCTCAAGCCACCAGAGGCTATATATATATATATATATATATATATATATATATATACACATATATATTAATCAACAAGAAATTAATTTTATTGTTAAATCCAAAGGGGCCAGGAACAAATCATCAGAATCCTACCCTTGGAGGGCAAGCTTAGGTGGCCAAGACAGATGGGGAGAGGATGACAGCAAGAGGGTGGGCAGGAACACGTCCAAACAGCAGGTGGAGAGAACCTCTTCACTCTGGTGCAGCCTTCATCAAATACCCCTTCTCCGGAGCGAGGTACCCGTCTCCTCCCTCAGACTCCAGATACAAGCCTGGACTGTCGTTGCCCATCCTCTCCAGCCCATTG
>NW_007036712.1:90859-100053 GCF_000164805.1 Carlito syrichta
TCGTGATCCCGATCACGGTCCAGGTCCCGGCGCCGCTCACGTTCACTCTGGTGACTCCGAGGTCTTCGCGGTTACGATGCCGGCCCTTCTCCTCTAGATCATCAGGACCATCAGGACCAAGTTCCCCAGAAGGCCTATCATCAGGAGGCGTATCACTACCTTCAGAGGGTAAATATTATAAAAACTGGCGCTGACCCTTTCCGTAGAGAATGAGTGGAAATGGACGGAATTGTGGGGGATTTCATTTTTTTCTTTCACAGGGAAGAAATGTCTCTTACTCATCGTTATGCCTTCCTGCAAGGGGCCTGGCACATAGCAGGTGCTCAGGAAATGTTTACTGAAGGAAGAAATACAACCTATCACGAAGGGAAGGGAGTGACTTTTGGAGTCAAACAGACCTGAGTTCAAATCAGTGTATTCTCGGTGTGACCTGGGCTAGGACTTTTTCCCTCTCGGAGCCTCTTGGCCTGTAAAATAGGCTTAAGAATAATGCCGACCACATAAGGTTAGTGTTAGTCGGCAAAAAGTTGCATGATTAAAAAATATTTTTGTCTTGTTTTTTTTTTTTTTGAGTTGGAGTCTCACTCTGTCGCCCGGACTAGAGTGCAGTGACCGCTCCCAGCCACCGCAGCCTCGACCTGCTGGGGCTCCGGCGATCCTTCCGCCTCAGCCTTCCAAGTAGCTGCAACTACAGGTATGCGCTACCATGCCCAGCTAATTTTTTGATTTATTGTAGAGACGAGGTCTCGCCAAGTTACCTGGGCGGGTCTCAAACCCATGGGCTCAGGCAATCCACTCACCTCAGCCTCCCAAAGGCGGGGGATTACAGGCTGAGTCACCGAGCCCAGCTTGTTTGTTTGTTTTTTAAGTTGGAGTCTCACTCTGTTGCCCAGACTGGAGTGCAGTGGCCACTCCCAGCCACCGCAGCCTCTACTTGCTGGGCTCCGGCGATCCTTCCGCCTCAGTCTTCCAAGTAGCTGGAACTGCAGGCACACGCTACCATGCCTGGCTAATTTTTGATTTATTGTAGAGAGGAGGTCTCGCCAAGTTGCCCAGGTGGGTCTTGAACCTGCGGACTCAGGAAATCCACTCACCTCAGCCTCCCAAAGCACGAGATTACAGGCTGAGCCACCGAGCCCGGCTTTGTTTTGTTTTTTGAGTTGGAGTCTCACTCTGTTGCCCAGGCTGTAGGGCAGTGGCATGCTCATGGCCACCGCAGCCTCAATCTGCTGGGCTCAGGCGATCCTTCCTTCTCAGCCTTCCAAGTAGCTGGAACTACAGGCATATGCTACCATGCCCAGCTAATTTTTTGATTTATTGTAGAGACGAGGACTCACCAAGTTGCCCAGGCTGGTCTAGAACCCGTGGGCTCAGGCAGTCTTCTTGCCTCGGCCTCCCAAAGTGCTGGGATTACAGGCTTGAGCTACTACACCTGGCCGAAAAAATATTTTTAAAACGAAAGCATGAATAAAGCCTCCACCTTCCATGTTTTTTTTTTTTTTTTTTTAAGTCAGAGTCTCACTCTGTCACCCAGGCTAGAGTGCAGTGGCATGCTCACAGCTACCATACCCTCGACCTGCTGGGCACAGGAGAGCCTTCTGCCTCAGCCTTCCAAGTAGCTGGAACTACAGGTGTGTACCACCATGCCTGGTTAATTTTTTGACTTATTGTAGAGACGAGATCTTGCCAAATTGCCCAGTCTGGTCTTGAACCTCTGGGCTCAGGCAATCCTCTCAACTACCTCCTTTCAAGGTGCTGGGATTATAGGCGTGAGCTACCACGCCGGCCCCCCTTCCATGATATTTTAGCTCATTATCCTCAATCCTTAGTTCCTCTGGATTGAGGGTCAGTTTTTGTCTCCTCTAATCTGCACAACCAGCTTTCTCCAGCCTCTCTTGGGCTCTGGTAGGAGGTGGAGGGAGGAGGGCACCTCTCTAGGGGGGAGGAGTGTCGGTAAAGGGGGAAGGAGGGGAGGAAACTCAAGCTTCCTGTTAGGAATTCAGGACCAGGCTGGCAATAACCGCAGACAATCAGTTTTTGCCTCAAGGGCTCAGTGTTGACTAAAGAATTAATGGCCAAGAAAGGTGTCTGCCAATTATTTTTCCACTCAAGGTGCAGAGATTACAAAAACACAGCTGAGCCCATTTCAGATCCAGGCCTCCTAGCACTGGCTGGCAATTACTCCCCTGCAGACCTCACTCCCAGGAATGTGTGGGGAGTCAGGGGTTCTCCTTTGAGGAGATGTTGAGATTTCCAAGTATGTGCAGAACATTGTATGTTTCCACAGAGAAGAGGGTGAACAAGGAAGGACACATGTGTTTTGTGCTTTGGGTTGTCCTAGAAGCAGGTCCTGACACCAGGATTCTAGTGCATGCGGTGGATTTGGGAAGTGACCCCAAGAAACACCATGAGGAAGGTAGGGAAGAGAGATGGGAAGGATGGAGCATACAGGTGTGTTATCAAGCTCGCCATACTGTAGGTGATTGGAGCTTAATGTCACCTGGATCTGGGAGATGGTATAACACATACATAGACATCTCAACATGATCTCATCTGAGGAGCGAGGGAGCTGGGGCATTTATATACTGACTCCCATGGATCAGCGGGTGAGGGCTGCTCTGGGGTGTTCATTACCCAGCACTTCCAGCCCATCTCACTTGGTGGTCAAGAACGTTCTCAGGCAGGAAATGCAGGTATTAGTAACTGCTGTGCCCCGAAATGATCACTCCTAGAGTCTGCCATGACACAGGTTCAAGGTCCACTCTGGTCCAAACACTTAACACGTAAGACCTCGTTCAATCCCTGCGTGTATCCAGGACTAAATCAGGTAACCTCCTCTCCTCAGACCCAAGCCTCAGGGCTGGGATTGGGTGGGGTGAGCAAAGCCCTCATCTCACATGCACAGAATTTAAGGGGCCACCAAAAGACAAAGCCATCAAATAATATTTTAATGCAATATTAAAAAAGGAATAAATGATTGCAAAAAAAATCCATGGTGAACAAAAGATCAAAATTTTTAATCGAGACAGGATTTGTAATAGTGCTGAGCTGAGCCAGATTGAAGCCTCAGGCAAAAGGAAAATCAGTAATTCTGACTTGTTCGTCATGGATTTTCTTGCATTCATTTTGGTTTAAAAAATTATTGCATTAAAATACTCTTTATCTTGATTAACGATTTTTTGGGGGGGCATAACCTTATATTTGGTGCCTGAGGCGAATCCCTGACTCGCTCCCCCTAGTCCTGGCCCTGCTCCCCCACCCCGTTCCCCCCTTCTTAGTGCATGGTGCGTAGTCCATTTGGTGGCTCAGGTCAGAAATCTGGGGTCCCTTAGGCTCCCCTCTTTCCCTCCCCTCCCCTCTCCTCCCTGCTGTACCATTGCTGGTCATTCTGTTCCACCTCCAAGTGACTAACACATCCGTCTTCTGTTTTCACCTCCATTGCTACAACTCCTTTAAAGGCCCCAGTTCACGGTCTTCCTTGGGTCGGCAGGAACAGCCTCTTGGGGTTTCCTGCAAACTCTGATGTGTCCATTCACGGCAGTGCTTCTGGCAGACATGCCAGTGGCTCTTTCTCTGGCCCTCTGATTTTCTTCATGCCTCTGAGTCTTCCCGCAACTGTGTAAACTCTTGGTTCAGTATGGAATCTGCTATTCCCACTGTGCTTGCAGAGACCCTGATTTTGTGACCTCACCCTGATGGATACCCCAGCCTGCTGCCATCTCTCTGTCACCTTGGATGGTCCTCAGGGAAGCTCAAGGCGCAGTCTCGGAGCTTTGACGAAGCAAACTGCCTCTGAGTTTTCCTTATCCTCTCACCTTCTGGGATTTGTGTTTTCTTACATTGGGGCTGGGGCTGAAGGAGGTGATGGCACTGAGAGTCCCAGGCAGTGTCTTTCTCCTAGTCACATTTTTTCTAAATCCTTTTACTTCCTTGGTTTCACCTCCAGACCTGAAAGAGATCACCTTCTTCTTATGGGGTGGACACGGTCCTGAACTTACTGAATCCCATCTCATAACGGCTTATAATAAACACCAGGCTCAGATCTCCAAGTTTTGCTTTTGATATGGAAAGGGAAGTTCCTAGAATTAAGAACCTTCCCCCACCCCCACCAAGCCAGGTTTAGAGTTCATTGTCTCCATACAGACTCAAAGCTGACCATGCCCTCTTCATTTCAGGTGGGGTCTGCACTCCTCTTATGGTAATAAATATCCTTTATTTAATGGGGCTGGGAGAGTTGGGGAGAAGAAACACAGCATCATGATCCATGGGCTTGAAAAGTAGACGAATCTATTTGACAGTTTCAAAAACATTGCCTTTATAAGCCCAAGTTCCCAATACATTTGCTCATCTTCTGAGCATTCATTATTTCTGGAGAGTTCCAGCAAATTCTGTTTAGCGTTTCCTCCCCACATCAGGGCCATATTTCCTCTCCCCCTAGAGGCCATCTTTGCCTTGGGTACACTGATGTCTCTTTGATTCACTTATTTAAGTTCTGAGTGGATGAAGAAACTCCTTGACTCATTGATAGTGAAATCCAAACTTTGAGTAGGAACTTCAATGAGGAAAAGGGAGACCTGGATTCCAATCCTGAATCTTATAAAGTCCCTGAGTGGAAAATCGCACCTCCAGACTTCCATATTACATGAGAGAATATGTGCACAGTGAAGCTTCAGGTAGCAGCTGGCATAGAGTCCTGGCTCGGTGTCTGCTTTCCCGCCTCCTTTTTCTCCTCTCTGGCTCCTCAGTCTCCTGCCATCCACTGCTCTCTGAACTGAGCCTTTCTGTTCTAGAATTCTGGGCTTTCCTAAGCAGAGCTTAGTTTATTCACCCTCTCAGCAAGCTTAATCCAGCTTCCGAGCGCCAGCCCACCCGGCTGTTGTACTGTACTTTGATCAGTGTAAGTGGGCAGCTGTTAACCAAATGACTAAATATTAGTGTGACTTTCTCAGCACAGAGCCAGGTGTGTTCCCCAATGATGGACCTTGGAGTTGGGGATTTGCCCAGTACCACTGATTATTTGACCATCATCTTTATTGTATGTGCACGTGTGTGCGTGTACACACACACACACACACACACACACACACACAGGTTTTGGGTCTTGGGTTTCAGCATCTAGGAGTCACAGGCTAGCAAAAGTGTTGGGTTAAGGGAGGTGAGTCGGGGGGAAAGGAGAGACCAGAAGTCCATCTAAGTCCCTACAGCCACCCTCCCCATTGAGACGTTTACCTGCCCAGCCCTCATAGCCCGGGGATTATTTTGTGTCACACTTGTTCTGAGTCCTGTGCACATACAATGGTGAGTGGGACCTTGTCCTACAAAGCCCAGTGTGGAATGTTCCCTCCTGACCTCTTTACTCCTCAGCCCTGAATTGCCCTTCCTCTCTGTCCTTGTGTCTCAGCCACAGTTGCTTACTTCTGAAGACTGAGTCTCTTTTCCTGTCCTTCCGGTCCCTCTGTTGATACCTTACTTCCCTCTTCCCACGACTGGCTTCTCATTTTTCAGGTCTTAGTGCCCATGACTCTTTTTCAGAGAAGCCTTCCTGAACTACCCCATCCAGAGAGGATGTTATGAGATGATTTACTAGAGCACATCACTTGCTTCCTTCACAGCATTGATCCCAATCTGTGATTATTTTAACCCATGTCTTTTTTTTTTTTTCTTTCTTTTTTTGAGTTGGAGTCTCACTCTGTCACCCAGACTGGAGTGCAGTGGCCGCTCCCGGCCACTGCAGCCTCGACCTGCTGGGCTCCGGCGATCCTTCCGCCTCAGCCTTCTGAGTAGCCGGAATTACAGGCATGCGCTATCACGCCCGGCTGATTTTTTGATTTATTGTAGAGATGAGGTCTCGCTGCCCAGGTGGGTCTCGAACCCGCGGGCTCAGGCAATCCACTCACCTCAGCCTCCCAAAGGCGCAGGATTACAGGTTGAGCCACCGAGCCAGGCTTTAACTCATGTCTTCATTGGCTTTTCTATCCTCCCCACCAGACTGTACACTCCACAAGGGGAAGAGCCATTTTTGTTTTGTTCACGACTCTCTCCCCAACACCTAGAATAGTGTTGGCACATAGTACATGCTTAAGAAATATTTGTGGAATGAGGCATGCCCACTTTCCTTTCCATTTTATTGTCTTAAATGCATCTCGCAGATGGCCAATGGGCCATATGGTTGACTCACTTTGGGAATAATTTCTGGGACCAAAGCTCCTTCTCACTCTTTAGAAGAAGCTAAGGTTGGATCCTCCAACGTCCCTGAGCTTCCATGGGACAAATCCTGGACCCACATTGCCAAGGCTAACCCAGCAGGCTGCTTTCTTTCTTTTTTTTCAAGAATAATGAGGGACAGGGACAACCAGAGCGTGAGGAAGCAGGAGTTTATTAAGAAGATAGAAAAGTTCCTGCAGTGGGAGGGGACTCTAAAAAGGGTAGTCCTGTTTTCTTTCTAATAAGTAACTCTCCCTGCATCTGGTGAGGGAAAGCCAGGGAGCAAGAAATAGTACCTTGTAACTGACTATACGAAAACTGTGTGAACTTGAACTAATTAATTACTATGGACAGCAGTCTTTTTTCATTTTAAAAAAGGAAATAACAGTACTAGAGAATGTCAACCTCAGCACTGTTGACACTTAGGGCTAGATAATTCTCTGTAGGGTGGTGTCAGTGTCCTGTGCATTTTGTGGGATGCTTAGCAGCATCTGCCCACTAGATGGCAGTAGCACACCCAGTTATGACAGTCAAGCCTGTCTCCAGACATTGACAAATGTTCCCAGGGGAGAAAAACCCACGTCTTTTCTTCACTTCCTCCTATTGAGAACCACTCCATCAATATCTGCCTTGTAGGATTACTGGTAGTTTAAATGAGATAGGTCATGTTAAATACTTATATAACTAGCATAGAGTAAAGATTTAATAAATATTTAAAACTTGTTATTGTTTTGTTTTTAGAGACAGAGTCTCCCTCTGTTGCCCAGGCTGGAGTATAGCCCAACTAATTTTTACATTTTTTGTACAGACAAGGTCTCACTATGTTGCTCAAGCTGCTCTTGAACTCTGGGGCTCAAGCCAGCCTCCCACCTTGGTCTCCCAAAGTGCTGGGATTGCAAGCATGAGCCACTGCACCTGGCCTGTTATTGTTATTATTAACATCATTACATTGAAGGCTGAAGGAGTCTCAGGCAGAGAGGCAGGTAGAACTAGAAAAATTCAATTCCCTGTCCATGGTGTGCTAGAACTGTCTTGTGCTTCTAAGCACTGATGGTTAGGTTTTCAAGAAATTTGCAAGCCAGTTAAACATAGCCATCCTTGAAATTGGCAATAGTAGGAGTATTTACACTATGGGAATTGGCAAATGCTACTCAGCAGGGCTTTATTTTTGGGAGCCACCTAGCTACCACGGTGTCTCTTTAACTAATACACTAAATGACAAGGTCTTGTGGTGGGTCTATTAACTACTGACGTTTTGAAATAGTGATAAACATAATTGATATTTTGAGGTATCAGCAAAAACTGTAATATGACATGAAAATCTGTGATTTCTACTAGTAGCAAAGTCACAGGTACTGGTTTGTTGCTCATATTAAGAGTTGAAGGAATTGCTAAATTTTAATGAGAAGTAGGAAAAAATAAAGATTTTTTTGTTTGTTTGTTTGTTTGTTTTTTTGAGTTGGAGTCTCACTCTGTCGCCCACTCTGTCACTCTGTTGGAGTCTCACTCTGTCGCTCACTCTGTCGCTCCCGGCCACCGCAGCCTCGACCTGCTGGCTTCCGGCAATCCTTCCGCCTCAGCCTTCCAAGTAGCTGGAACTACAGGCGCGCGCTACCACGCCCGGCTGATTTTTAATTTATTGTAGAGATGAGGTCTCGCTGCCCAGGCAGGTCTCGAACCCGCGGGTTCAGGCAATCCACTCACCTCAGCCTCCCAAAGGCGCGGGATTACAGGCTGAGCCACCGAGCCCGGCTTGTTTGTTTGTTTTTTTTTTGAGTTGGAGTCTCACTCTGCTGCCCAGACTGGAGTGCAGTGGCTGCTCCCGGCCACCGCAGCCTCGGCCTGCTGGGCTCCAGCAATCCTTCCGCCTCACCTTCCAAGTAGCTGAAACTATAGGTGCGCGCTACCACGCCCGGCTAATTTTTGATTTATTGTAGAGATGAGGTCTCGCCCAGGCGGGTCTTGAACCTGTGGGCTCAGGCAATCCACTCACCTCAGCCTCCCAAAGGCGTGGGATTACAGGCTGAGCCACCAAGCCCAGCAAAAGATATTATTTTTAACAAAATCCACGGGCTCCCTGAATTCTATCCATGGACCCCAGTTAAGAATTCCTACTCTGCTAGGTGGCTCACATCTGTAATCCCAGAGTTTTGGGAGGATCACTTAAGCTCAGGAATTCAAGACCAGACTGGGCAACATAGCAAGACCTTATCTCTACAAAAAACAATAAAAAAAAATTTAACCAGGTACAGTGGCACGTACCTGTGGTCCTAGCTACTTGGGGGGCTGAGGTAAGAGGATTGCTTAAGCTAGGAGTTCGAGGCTGTAATGAGCTATGATTGTGCCACTGTACTCCAACCTGAGCAATTGAGCAAGACCCTGTCTCTGGGGAAAAAATAATCCCCGCTTTAGTGGACCCATTTAGTGGCAAAATGTAAATAAAACTGGCCTGGACCTTAGTATCAGACAGGCCTAGATTTGAATCCCAAGTCTCCCAGTGACTTAGGTGAGCGCACCTTAGTTTCTTCAATCTCTGAAATGGGAATCTCAACTTCATAGGTTGTTGTGGGGATTAATTAAAAGAACCTATTAATGTGTTTTAAGAGAGGCCTGGGCTGGGTGTGGTGGCTCAAGCCTGTAATCCCAGCACTTTGGGAGGCCAAGGTGGGTGGATTGCCTGAGCCTGTGGGTGCGAAACTAGCCTGGGCAACTTGGTGAGACCTTGTCTCTACAATAAATCAAAAAATTAGCTGGGCATGGTAGTGCACACTTCTAGTTCTGACTACGTGGGAGGCTGAGGTAGAAAGATTGCCGGAGCCCAGCAGGTCAACGCTGGGAAGGCCGTGAGAGTGCCACTGCACTCCAGCCTGGACGACAGAGTGAGACTCCAACTCAAAAAAAAAAAAAAGAGGCAAAAGAGTGAGACTCCAACTCAAAAAAAAAAAAAAGAGGCAACAGAGGGAGACTCCAACTCAAAAAAAAAAAAAAAA
>NW_007036712.1:100073-133017 GCF_000164805.1 Carlito syrichta
CCGAGAGAGAGAGAGAGAGAGAGAGAGAGAGAGAGAGAGAGAGAGAGAGAGAGAGAGAGATAGAGATATTGAGAGATTTAGAGAGAGAGAGAGAGATTGCACACGTGTGTGTGTTCCAGGTCAGGGACTTGATAACATCTCACCCCCAAGTGTCTGCAGAGATCTGGCTTTGAGCGGCTAAGGCTGGTGACGGAGCGCACCCCAGATGGCGCTCCTGGTTTGCCTTTACTTTTAGTTTCTGTCTGGATGAAATATTTGCGATGTGTATATCGGAAACAACAAACAACATTATGACTCGCTTTTCACAGATTGTTAGTGGATTGCACATACTTTCATGCTTGATTTTCCACCATGTTTCAAACTGTTACAAAATGTCTTTCTCTCCTTCCCTTAGGACGTTGGGGCCCGTGTCCCAGTGAAGAAGGGCCACAGTGTCCCCCCTTCCCTCCTTGCCTTCCCCCTGGCACAGCAAGCGAAGAACCATATTATCTCCCTTCCTCGGCCTGGAAGCTTTATTATTCCCAGGCACAGGACCATTTTTCCAGCTCATTAGAATCTGGAGCTAAGATAAAAGAGGGCAGAACCATTAGGTAGCAATTTATATGTAAATGTGGAAGTTACCCAGGAAAAAGAGTTGGCTCTTGTTCCTTAGGAAACATTCAAGCGGGGACCTTCAGGAAAATGGCCATCAGTGTCTAGAACCTTGATTATACACAAGTTCAGTACCCACCTGCCCCCACCCCTCTGCTGGGCTCAAAGTCTGTTCTCCTTGTCTTCATCCATGGGGAGACTGAGGTCTGAGGTCACAGAGGGCGAAATGTGCAGGTGCCAGGACTTAAAACCCATAGGTGGACTCCAAAATCAGTGCTCGGCCACTTCATGGGTTCCCCCAAGAGAAGGGGCCCTCTCTGACTAGCCTGAAGCCTCACACTCCCCTTTCTCCTTATTTTAGTTTGTTCAGCCTGTTTGGGCTGACAGAGACCCTCTCCTTTGACCAAAATCATAGTTGGCATCCTCTGAGCACCCTGTTTGACGTGAGGTTTGACCTTGGACTTTCCTCTCTATCCTCTGATAATTCAGTCTGAGCAAGAATCTGCTAGGTCTGTTTAGCATCTCCCTGCCATCAGTATCTTATTACCCTGGCTTGCCTTCAACAAGAATTCTGTTGAATTGACTAATAGAATCCCACTCACTCCAATGTTTCCTTTTAGGAATTTTCCATCCACTGACCTCCCTCCCCCTGCTCCTTGACTATAAATCTCTACTTATCTTTGTTGAAGTCAGGGTTGAGTCTAATCTCTCTCTCCTACTGCAGGACTCCAGTGCAGTCATCCTTGTACGTACCACCATGACCCCTCATGAGTAAAATTTGCCTTATTAAATTAGCCGGGCATGGTACTGCATGCCTGTAGTTCTGGCTACTTGGAAGGCTGAGGTGGAAGGATTGCCGGAGCCCAGCAGGTTGACAATGGGGTGGTCGTGAGTGTCACTGCACTCCAGCCTGGGCGATGGAGTGAGACTCCAACTCCAAAAAAAAAAAAAAATTTGCCCTATTGTCTTTAACAAGTATCATGAATACTTTTTTTTCCCTTTAATAAGACTTAACTTCTGACTGAGGGGAAAAAGTATACAGTACACTCCATCAATAAAGATTCCTATAAACAGTTACTTTGCTCAGTGCTATGCTGTGTATGTGTGGAGAACAGTTGCTTGCAAAAGAGCTCTCTGGCCTTGGCCTCGAGCTCTGATACTGAAGTGTCAAGAATTAAAATGGAGAGCTGGACATGGTGGCACGCACCTGTAGTCCCAGCTCTTCAGGAGGCTGTGATGGGAGGGTTGCTTGAGGCCAAGGATTCCAGATCAGCCTGAGCAACGTACCAAGAAAATTCCACAAAAATTTTTTAAAAAATCAACCAGGTGTGGCACACGCCTGTAGTTCCAGCTACTTGGGGTCTGAGGAGGGATGATTGCTTGAGCTCAGGAGGTCAAGGATGTGGTAAGCTATGCTGGCACCACTGCACTCCAGCTTGGGCAACAGAGTGGGACCTTGTCTCAAAAAAAAAAAAAGAAAGAAAAGAAAAGAAAGGATGGTATGAAGGAATGTCAGAGCAGTGCCTTTTCCCTAAAGCTAAAGAAAAGTGACTTTGTCTCCAACCCAGGCTTTTCTTCTTTGGAGTTAGTCATTTCCTGCCAGCCCACTGCCCCAACTTCTTGAGGAGAGCAGAGGGATGAGTGGGAGTGACACACTGTTGCCCTAGGGGAGCAGCCTCAGCCCTCACTTCTTCAGCCACCCGAAAAGTGGTTTTCCAAAGAGGAAAAGACATCCTCACCTCTGGCCTCACTCTGTGCCATACACTCGCTTACTGACCCTGGCCCTTGAAGCTGGTCTACACCAACATTCTCACTTCTTGGATATGGGGTGGAGACAGAGGCTGGGGGCTGGAGGGGATGTGTTTTGGGGGAGGCTGAGTTTATTCTTAAAACAATATGTCATGCTTAAAAGTTTGACCTTGGTCTTAAGAGCAAGGGGAAACCCTCAAAGAGATTTTTCTTTTATTTTATTATAGAGATATGGGGTACAATGGGAATTAACTACATAAGTAGGCTGCATGCAGGTGAAGTTTGGACTTCTTTTTTTTTTGAGTTGGAGTACCACCCTGTCGCCCAGACTAGAGTGCAGTGGCCACTCCGGGTCACCACAGCCTCAACCTGCTGGGCTCCGAGGATCCTTCCGCCTCAGCCTTCTGAGTAGCTGGAATTACAGGCATGCGCTACCACGCCCAGCTGATTTTTTGACTTATTGTGGAGATGAGGTCTCACCAAGTTGCCCATGCGGGTCTCGAACCTGCGGGCTCAGGCAATCCACTCCTCTCAGCCTCCCAAAGCGCGGGATTACAGGCTGAGCCACCAAACCTGGCTGAAGTTTGGACTTCTAACTAGCTTTCACTTCTGGTAGGACCAGGTACCTTTGTGTAGTCATGTGCTCCCCACTTTTCTTCTCTCCTCCTCCCCTCAAAGAGTTTCATGCAGGGAGGTGATATGGTAAGATTTGTGGTTTAGGAAGATCCATCTGGCATCTGTGGGAAATGAGCAAGGGCAGTGAACAGAAAGATGAGTGAGCCGGCTGCTCGGGTCATTTAGAAGAGAGATGATGGTGCCTGGACCAAGGTAGTTGTAGTGGAGGGTAGACAAGAGGATGAATGGATGGAGATCTGGGAGATATAATTGCTAGCACTTGGTGAATGATGGGATGTGGGGGTAAGAGAGTGAGTAATGAAACCCAAGTTTCTGGCTTGAGCGGGTGGAGGTTGTCATGGCTGGTATTCTTTGAGATTAGACTGCAGGAGGAGAAGAAGTAGGATTTGGAGGAAAGATTATGTGATTAGTTTGGGCTATGCGAGTTTGATAACCCTGTGGGACGTCCAAATAGAGATGTGTGGTTGGAACTCAAGACGACTGCTTGGGAGACATTAGCATCTAGATGATACTTATGTTGAGAAAAGGTAAGGTCCAAGGAGGAAATCAAGAGGAAGATGATGGGAAGGATGGGAAGAGGACTGAGGAGCAATGGCCAGAGAGGGAGGTGTGGGAGCAGGGTGCTATAGAAGTCCAAGGAAGAGAATATTTTGAGTAGATATCGTCAACAATATGAATTGCTGGAGTGAGGTCAGATAAGATTAGGGCCTGGCAGTAGGAGTTGGGATGGGTTGAGGAGAGAATGGTAGGTGAGAATATAAAAACTGCAGACTTCTTCCCTCCCTCCCTCCCTTTCTTCCTACAAAAAGAAGGAAATAACTGTTACCTGGAATCCTACCATTCCAAGAGGAGCATTGTTCACATTTCAATGCTCGGCCTTCTTTGCATCTCTTTCTGTATCACACTCTGATGCATATAGAAAATGTAACTTAAAGGAGATGATATACATATGGTTTTGTTTTTTATTTTTTGCGATGGGCTCTTGCTTTGTTGCTCAGGCTGGTCTTGAACTCCTGGACTCAAGTGATCCACTTCAGTTTACCTAGTAGCTGGGATTATAGGCGCGTGCCACTGCACCCAGCAACATGCTGTTTTTATCATGAATTTCCTTTCTTAACCCTATATCAGCATTCAGCCCTTTATCTTTGCCTTTCCCTGAAAGCTGTGTTAACAATCAATATATATTCTTCCATATTTTTTTTTTTTGAGTGGGAGTCCACTCTGTCACCCAGGCTGGAGTGTGCAGTGGCATGCTGTTCACAGCCACAGCAGCCTCGACCTGCTAGGCTCAGGCGATCCTTCCACTTCAACTTCTAAGTAGCTGGAGCTACAGGCATGCGCCACCACACCCAGCTAATTTTTTGATTTATTGTAGAGACGAGGTCTCACCATGTTGCCCAGGCTGGTCCTGGACTCATGAACTCAAGCAATCCTCTCACCTTGGCCTCCCAGAGTGCTGGGGTTACAAGCGTGAGCCACTGTGCCTGGCTCTATGTTTTCTTGATATGTATAATCCGATTCTGTGTGTGTGAGATTGTTTTACAAAATTAGAATCATATTATTCACACTTGCTTTTCTTCCTCAGCTACTTCTCAGTGAAATTTCTTTAAACAATCTGGAGGAGCTCTGAGCCATTCCTTGTAGTGGCCATATAATAGTCCATGCTGTGGATGTGCTACATTCTATTCACGTGAACCCCAACTGATGGATATGCACTTTACTTCCTGTTCCTGGTTACTAGGAACAACACTGCAATAAACAATCTTATACATATATTATTATAGATGAGCACTTATATTTTTATGGGCTAGAATCCCAGGATTAAATTTTCTGGTTGAAGAATATATGTATTTTTCCCCTGTAATTTTATTACAGAAAAAATTAAATATGTGGATAAGTTGAAAGAATAGTATATTTTAGCACTAATATACCCAACACCTATATTTATGATGAACTTTTGGCCATTTTTGCTTTATTATTGGTCTATTCTCTATTCATTTATCTTTTCATTTATCAATCCATCTTACTTTTGTTGCATTTCAAAATAAGTTGCAGACATAAGCACACTTTACCTCTAAATGCTTTAGCATGCATATTATTAACTTTTGTTAAGTATTTCTTTTTTTTTTTTTTTTTTGAGTTGGAGTCTCACTCTGTCGCTCAGACTGGAGTGCAGTGGCCGCTCCCGGCCACCGCAGCCTCGACCTGCTGGGCTCCGGCGATCCTTCCACCTCAGCCTTCCGAGTAGCCGGAATTACAGGCATGCGCTACCACACCCGGCTGATTTTTTGATTTTATTGTAGAGATGAGGTCTCACCAAGTTGCCCAGGCAGGTCTCGAACCCGCGGGCTCAGGCAATCCACTCACCTCAGCCTCCTAAAGGCACAGGATTACAAGCTGAGCCACCGAGCCCGGCTTAAGTATTTCTTTATAGATTTTTTTAGGTATGATAGATAAAATGAATTGCACAAGTCTTCTGTATCTTTCAACAAGTTCTGATAAATGTATATACATATGTATCCCAAATCTCAATTAAGTTATAAAACATTACCACCAAATCCAGGGATTCTCTCATGCCCCTCCTCAATAAATTCCTACCCCACTCCCCAGAAACAACTACTGTTTTCATTTTTTTTTTTTTCAGTTGGAGTCTCACTCTGTCACTCAGGCTGAAGTGCAATGGCACACTCACAGCCACCGCAACCTCGACCTGCTGGGCTCAGGCAATCCTTCCACCTCAACCTTCCAAGTAGCTGAAACTACAGGCACATGCCACCATGCCTGCTAATTCTTTTTTGATTTATTGTAGAGACGAGGTCTTGCCAAGTTGCCCTGGACTCAGGCAATCCTCTTGCCTCGGCCTCCCAAAGTGCTGGAATTATAGGCTTGAGCCATCATACCCGGCCTGCTTTTTTCATGATATATTAGTTTTGCCTGTTCTAGAATTTCATGTAAGTGAAATAATATAATATATATGCTTTTTAGTAAGGCTCTTTCCCTCTGCATAATGTTTTTGAGATTTATTCATATTATTTTTGTGCCTTTTATTGCTCAGTAGCATTTTGTTTTATAAATACATCACAGTATTTTTATCCATTCTTCTAAGCTATTTTTGGCTTTTGATGATAATGATGATGATGATTAGAGATAGGGACTTGTTCTGTTGCTCAGATTGGAGTGCAGTGGTGTGGCCATGGCTCACTGCAGTCCTGAAGTAATCCTCCTATCTCTGCCTCCTGAGTAGCTAAGACTAGAGGTGCCAACATCACACATGGCTGGTTCTTAAAATTTTTTTTGTAGAGATGGGATTTTTGCTATGTTGACGATGCTGATCTTGAAGCCCTGGCCTCAAGTGATTCTCCCACCTTGGCCTCCCAAAGTGCTGGGATTACAGGCGCGAGTTCTATTTGTAGGTTTTTTTTTTTGTTGTTGTTGTTTTTTTGAGTTGGAGTCTTACTCTGTCACCCAGACTGGAGTGCAGTGGCCGCTCCCGGCCACTGCAGCCTTGCCTGCTGGGCTCCGGCGATCCTTCCGCCTCAGCCTTCCGAGTATCCGGAATTACAGGCGTGCGCTCCCATGCCCGGCTGATTTTTTGATTTATTGTAGAGATGAGGTCTCACTGCCCATGCGGGTCTCGAACCCGTGGGCTCAGGCTGTCCACTCACCTCAGCCTCCCAAAGGCGCAGGATTACAGGCTGAGCCACCGAGCCCGGCTATTTGTAGTTTTTTGAGGAGCCTACATACTGTTTTCCATAGTGGTTGTACTAGTTTACATTCCTACCAACAGTGTCTGAAAGTTTTCTTTTCTCCACATCCTTGTCAGCATTTATTATTTTTTGTCTTTTTGATGATAGCATCCTAATGGGTGAGATGATACTTCATTGTGGTTTTGCTTTGCATTTCTCTGATGATCAGTGATGTTGATCATTTTTTCATATATTTGTTGGCCATTTGTGTGTCTTCTTTTGAGAAATGTCTGTTCAAATCATTTGTCCTTTTTTTTGTTGTTGTTGAAAAATTTTAGTTTTTTGTATATTCGAGATATTAATCCCCTATTGGATGACTAGTTTGCAAATATTTTCTCCCATCTGTCTTTCCACTCTGTTGATTGTTTCTTTTCCTGTGCAGAAACTTTTTCGTTTGATATAATCCCCTGTTTGTTTATTTTTGCTTTTGTTGTCTTATTCATAACATCTTTTCCCAGACCAGTGCCCCTGTGTTTTCTTCTAGTAGTTTTATAGCTTCAGGTCTTACATTTAGATCTTTGATTCATTTTAAAAAGAAAATTTACTCCTATGTATTTCATGTTTTTTGACAATACAGTAAATGAAATTGTTTTTCTAATTTTATTTTCCAATGCTTCACTACTAGAATATAAAAATACAATTGATTTTGATGTATTGTACTTGTGTCTACAAGTTTGTTAATTTACTTATTAGTTCTAATAGATGTTTTATATAAATTCCTTTAGATTTTCTATGTAAACAATATTTTATTTGTGAATAAAGACAATTATTTCTTCCTTTTTAATCTGTATGCCATTTACTTCTTTATCTTGCCTTAACTACCAGGCTAGACTTCCTGGATATAATATCATATAGAAGTGGTGAAAATGCTAGAAACATTTGGATTATTCTCTTCCAGCTTTTTTTGAAATATAAAATAGATTTTTTAGCCGGGCTCGGTGGCTCAGCCTGTAATCCTATGCCTTTGGGAGGCTGAGGTGAGTGGATTGCCTGAGCCCGCAGGTTCGAGACCCGCCTGGGCAGCAAGACCTCATCTCTACAATAAAAATCAAAAAATCATCTGGGCGTGGTAGCGCATGCCTGTAATTCCGGCTACTCGGAAGGCTGAGTTGGAAGGATCGCCGGAGCCCAGCAGGTCGAGGCTGCGGTGGCCGGGAGTAGCCACTGCACTCCAGTCTGGGCGACAGAGTGAGACTCCAACTCAAAAAAAAAAAAAAAAATAGATTTTTTGCAAACTATTGTCACCATAGTGATCTATATAAGATTAAGTCTTATTTCTTCTATCAAACTGCATATTTGTACTCATTAATCAACTTTTTAAAATTCTCCTCTCCCCTGTACCCTTCTCAGCCTCTGGTAACTGCCAACCAACTCTCCATCTCTATGAAATCCACTTTCTACCTCCCACATACGAGTGAAAACATGCAACATTTGTCTTTCTGCGTTTGGCATATTTCATTTAACATAATGACCTCCAGTTTCATTTATGTTGCTGCAAATGACAAGGTTTCATTCTTTTTTAATGGCTAAATAATATTCAATTGCATATAAATATAATTTTCTTTATGCATTTATTCATTCATTTTTTTTTTTTTTGAGTCTCACTCTGTCACCCAGGCTGGAGTGCAGTGGCACTCTCATGGTCACCGTAGCCTCAACCTGCTGGGCTCATGTGATCCTTCTGTCTCAGCCTTCCAAATAGCTGGAACTACTGTCACACGTCACCACACCCAGCTAATTTTTTGGTTTATTGTAGAGACGAGATCTTGCTGAGTTGCCCAGGCTGGTCTCGAACCTGTGGGCTCAGACAATCCTCTTGCCTCCACCTCCCAAAGTGCTGGGATTACAGGCGTGAGCCACCGAGCCCAGAGTCATTCATTTATTGATGGACACTTAGGTACGGTTTCATATTTTGGCTATTGTGAATAGTGCTGCAGTAGACATGGAAATGCAGATATCTCTTTGATACACTGATTTTTATTTCTTTTGGATATAATTCAGTATTAGAATTGATGGATCATATGGTAATTCTACTTTTAGTTTTTTGAGGAACCTCTATATTTCCCCACAGTGTATGTACTGATTTACATTTACGCCAACAATGTCTGAGGGTTCCCCTTTCTCCACATCCTCTCTAGCATCTGTTAGTCCCTGTCTTTTTGATATAAGCCATTTTAACTGAGGTGAGATGATATCTTACTGTGGTTTTGATGTGAATTTCTCTGATTATTAGAGATGTCGAGCATTTTTTCATATACCTGATGGCCATTTGTCTTTTGAGATGTGTCTGTTCAGATCTTTTACCCACTTTTAAATTGAACTATTATTATTTGCTGCCGAGTTATTTGCGCTCCTTGTGTATTCTGGTTATTAATATCTTGCCAGATGGATGGATAGTTTGCAAACATTTTCTCCTATTCTGTGGGTTGTCTTTTCACTTTGTTGATTGTTTCTTTTTCTGTGCAGTAGCTTTTTGGTTTAATGTAATCCCGTTTGTCTGTTTTTGCTTTTGTTGCCTGTGCGTTTGAGGTCTTACACAAAAATATGTGCCCTGGAACCTTTCCCTAATGTTTCTTTTTGTAGTTTTATAGTTTCAGATCTTAGATTTAAGTCTTTAATCCATTTTGAGTTGATTTTTGTATATAGTGAAACATAAGAGTCTAGTTTTGTTTTTCTGTGTATGATTATTCCCTTTTCCCAGCACCACTTATTAAGCGATTGTCCTTTCTCTTGTTCTTGTTCTTGGCACCTTTACCAAAAATGAGTTGACTGTTCATATGTGAATTTATATTTGAGTTTTCTATTACATTTCATTGCTCTATGTGTCTATTTTTATGCCAATACTATGCTGATTTGGTCATTATAGCATTGTAGTATATTTTGAAGTCAGGTAGTGTGATGCCTCCAGCTTTGTTTTTTTTTTTTTGTTCAGGATTGCTTTGGCTATTTGGTCTTTTGTGGTTTCATACAAATTTTAGAAGTTTTATTTGTCTTCTATTTCTGTGAAGAATGCCATCAGTATTTTATTTTTATTTGTTTTTTAGTTGGAGTCTCACTCTGTAGCCCAGGCTGGAGTGCAGTGGACTCAACCTGTTGGGCTCAGGTGATCCTTCTGCCTCAGCCTTCTAAGTAGCTGGACCTACAGGCGTGTGCTACCATGCCGGCTAATTTTTTGATTTACTGTAGAGACAAGTCTCACCAAGTTGTCCAGACTGGTCTTGAACCCCTGAGCTCAGGCAATCCTCTTGCCTCAGCCTCCCAAAGTGCTGGGACTACAGGCTTGAGCCACTGTGCCCGACGTCATTAATCTTTTTTTTAGTCTCAATTTCATTTATTTCTGCTGTGATCTTTATTTCCTTCTGCTAATTTTATGGCTAGTTTGTTGTTGCTTTTCTAGGTCTTTGAGATGCGCCATGAGGTTGTTTGATGTCATTCTCCTTTTTGACGTAGGCACTTATTGTTATAAACTTCTCTCTTAGTACTGTTTTTGCTGCATCTCATAGGTTTTGGTATTAATATATTGTATTTTCAGCTTCATTTGTTTTAAGACATATAAAATTTTTATTCCTAATTTCTTTGTTGACCCACTGATAGTTTGGGAGTGTGTTCATGTTGTTTAACTTCTGTGAGTTCCAAGGTTCCGCTTATTAGTGATTTCTAATTTTATTCCAATATGGCCAGAAAATATTCTTGATTTGATTTCTACTTTTTAAACATTTGTTGAGATTTGTTTTGTGGCCTAAAGAATGGTCTATTCGGAGAATGTTCTGTACGCTGATGAAAATAGTCTGTAGGCCGGGCTCGATGGCTCAGCCTGTAATCCCAGTACTTTGGGAGACTGAGTTGAGTGGATTGCCCGAGCCTGCGGGTTTGAGACCAGCCCGGGCAACTGGGCGAGACCTCGTCTCAATAATAAATAAAAAATTAGTTGGGCACAGTAGTGCGCACCTGTACTTCTGGCTACTTAGAAGGCTGAGACAGAAGGGCCACCGGAACCCAGCAGGTCGACGCCAGGTTTCCCATGAGCCTGGGAAAATAGTGTGTATTCTGCAGCAGTTGGGTTGAAATATTCTGTAAATGTCAACAGGCCTATTTGGTCTAGTGTGTAGTTTAGCTCTGATGTTTCTTTGTTGATTTTCCATCTGGATGTCCATTACTGAGAGTGAGATGTTGAAGTCCCCTACTATTATTTTTATTGCAATCTATCTTTCCCTTTTGATCTATAAATATTTGCTTTATATACTTGAAAGCTCTTGTATAGGATTCATAGATATTTGCAATTGTTATATATCCTCTTGGTAAATTAGCTTCTTTATAATTTATGGTGACCTTCTTTGTCTTTTCTACGGTCTTTGACTTGTAGTCTATCTAAGCTTAGATACTCCTGCTTTATTTTTATTTTTGGTTTCCGGTTGTATGGAATGTCTTTTAAATTCCTTCACTTTTAGTCTGTCTACATCTTTACAACTGAAGTGGGTTCCTCGTAGGCAGCATATAATATAAGTGTTGGGTCTTGTTTCTTTGTAATTTAAAAAAAATTTTAACAATTTATTTTAGATTTGAAGGAACACATATATATTCATTACATGGACATTTTGTGTAGTGGTGGGGATTGGATATCAGTTCGCTCATTCCCCGGATAGTGAACATGTGCCCCATAGGTATTTTCTGAACCCTAACTCCCCTCCCCACTCCTCCCTTATTTGGCATCCCCAGTGTCTATTTTTTTCATCTTTGTGACCGCTGAGCTCCTACATGTGAGTGAGAGCATGTGGTGTTTGGTTTTCTGCTTCTAAGTCAGTTCACTTATGATGATGATCTCCAGCTCCATCCATGTTGCTGCAAAGGATATGATTTCATCTTTTTTTCCGCTGCTGTGTAATATTCCATGGTGTGTGTGTATATATATATATATGTCCACACAATATGTACATATACATACACACAATATTTTCATTATCCACTGATCAGTTGATGAGCTTTTAAGTTGATTCCACATCTTTGCATTTGTGAATTGTGCTGTTATTAACATATTAACAAGTGGGTGCATGTGTCTTTTATTATAAAATGGCTTCTGTTCCTTAGGGTAGATACCTACTAGTGGGAGTGCTGGATCATATGGTAGCTCTACTTTTAGTTCTTTGAGTAATCTCCATACCACTTTCCATAGAGGTTGTACACATTTACACTCCCACCAACAATGTATAAGTGTTCCTTTTTCTCTGCATCTTTGCCAGCATTTATTATTTTTTGGATTTTTACACCATTCTGACTGGTGTAAGGTGGCATCTCATTGTGGTTTTACTTTGCATTTCTGTGATTATGAGTGATGTTGAACATTTTTTCATATTGTATATCTTCTTTTGAGAGATGTCTGTTCATGCCATTTGCCCACTTTTTAATGGGGTTATTTGCTTTTTTCCTGCTGATTTGTTTGGGTTCTTTGTAGATTGTGGATATTAGTCATATGTAGATGTATAGTTTAAGAATATCTTCTCCCATTTTGTAGGTTGCCTATATGCTCTGTTGGCTATTTCGTTTGCTGTGTAGAAGCTTTTTAGTTTAATTAAGTTCCACTTATTTACTTTTGTTTTAGTTGCATTTGCTTTTGGAGGTTTAGCCATAAATTCTTTGCCTAGACTCATGTCCTTAAGAGTTTTTCCTTGGTTTTCTTCTAGGATTTTTATGGTTTCAGGTCTGACATTTAAGTCTTTAATCCATCTTGAGTTAATTTTTGTATATGAGGAGAGATAGGGATCAAGTTACATTTTTCTGCACGTTGCTATCTAATTTTCCAAGCACCATTTGTTGAATAGGGTGTCCTATCCCCAGTGTGTATTTTTGTCTGATTTATTAAAGATCAGTTGGCTGTAGGTATTTGGATTTGTTTCTAGATTCTCTATTATGTGCCATTGGTCTATGTGTCTACTCTGGTACCAGTAGCATGCTGTTTTATTTCTACTGCCTTATAGTATAATTTGAAGTCATGTAATGTGATGCCTCCAGCTTTGTTCTTTTTGCTTTGGCTATTCTGGTCTTTTTTGGTTCCATATGAATTTTAGGACTTTTTTTCTAATTATGTGAAAAATGATATTGGTAATTTGATAGGAATTGCATTGAATCTGTATATTACTTTGGGTAATATGGTCATTTTAATAAGGTTGATTCTTCTAGTCTATGAGCATGAGATGTTTCTCCATTTGTTTTTGTACTCTGCGATTTCTTTCATCTTTTATCATATGATTTTTTAATGTACTGTTGAATCCGATTTGCTACTTCTTGTAGAGATCTTTCATTTCCTTGGTTAAATATATTTCTAGATATTTTAGCCTTTTGGCCACTATTGTAAATGGAATTGAGTTCTTTATTTTGATTCTCAGCTTGGTTGCTATTAGTGTATAGCAAGGCTACTGATTTGTGTGTGTTGATTTTGTATCCTGAAACTACCCAAAAGTCTTTTGAAATCTCTAGGTATAAGATATACTGTTGGTATGCAGAGATAGTTTGATTTCTTCTTTTCCAGTTTGGATATCCTTTATTTCTTTTTCTTGCCTGATTTCCCTGGCTAGAACTTCCAGTACTATGTTGAACAGTAGTGATGAAAGTGGACATCCTTGCCTTTTTCCAGTTCTGAGGGGAAGTGTGTTCAACTTTTCTCCATTCAGGATTACATTGGCTGTGGGTTTGTCGCGTATGGCTTTTATTATTTTTTCAGGAATGTTCCCTCTCTATGTCTGTTTTGCTGACGGGTTTTTTCTTAAAAGAATACTGGATTTTTATCAAATGCTTTCTCTGCATTTACAAAAATTATATGATTTTTGTTTTTAATTCTGTTTATATAGTGGATTACATTTATTGGCTTGAGTATGTTGAACCACCTTTGTATCATAAAATCCACTTGGTTGTGGTGTATTCTTTTTTTTTTTTGAGTTGGAGTCTCACTCTGTCGCCCAGACTGGACAGATATTTAAGGTGATGGAAATCCCAACAACACTTATTTGATTTTTAAAAATTCTACAATGTATTAAATTACCACATGCACCCCAAAAAACGTACATTTATTATGTATCAATAAAAATTTTTTTAAATTTACCAAAAATCTAACACTTCTCTCTCAGTAATTGATCAAAGAACTAGATATTTTTTAATCATTAAAAATGTAGATGATCTGATGGTCAGGTGCGATGGCTTATGCCTGTCATCCTAGCACTTCATCAAGTGAAGCAGGAGGATCACTTGAGGCTGGGTGTTCACCACAAGTCCAGACTGGGCTCGGTGGTTCAGTCTGTAATCCCAGCACTTTGGGAGGCCGAGTGAGTGGATTGTCTGAGCCCGCGGGTTTGAGACACGCCTGGGCAACTTGGTGAGACCTCATCTCTACAATAAATAAAAAAAAATTAGCCGAGGTGGTAGCGTGCGCCTGTAGTTCCAGCTACTTGGAAGGCTGAGGCAGAAGGATCGCTGGAGCCCAGCAGGTCGAGGCTGCGGTGGCCGGGAGCAGCCACTGCACTCCAGTCTGGGTGACATAGTGAGACTCCAACTCAAAAAAAAATAAAATAAAAGACAAGTCCAGATAAAACAGTGAGACCCTGTCTCTATGAAAAATAAAAATAAAAAAAATTAGCCAGGCATGATGGTAGTCCCAGCTACTCAGGAGACTGAGGCAGGAGGATGGCTTGAGACTTGGAGTTTGGGGCCTCCCAAAGTGCTGGGAATACAAACTGAGCCACTGCACCTGGCCTAAAATTTCGATTTCATTTAGTTCTGCTCTGATCTTTATTATTTCTTTTCTTCTGCTAGCTTTGGGTTTGGCTTGTTTATGTTTTTCTTGTTCCTTGAGGTGTGATGTTACATTGTCAATGTCATTCGTTTCAAAGAATTTTTAAATTTTCATCTTGATTTCATTGTTGACCCAAGGATCATTCAGGAGCAAATAGTTTAACTTCCATATCTTTGGTTTCAAGAGTTCTTCTTGGCATTGATTTCTAGTTTTATTCCACTGTGGTCTGAGAAAGTGGTTGATATGATTTGAATTTTTTTGAATTTATTGAGACTTGATTTGTGGCCTGTCATATGGGTTATCTTAAAGAATGTTTTATGTGTTGATGAGAAAAACGTATATTCTGTAGTTTTGGGATGGAATGTTCTATAGATGTCTATTAGCTCCATTTCCTCTAGGGTCCTATTTAACTCCAGCATTTCTTTGTTGACTTTCTTCCTTGATGACCTGTCTATTGCTGTTAGTGGAATGTTGAAGTCTCCCACTACTATTGTATTGCTGTCTCTCTCTCTATCTCTTTTTTTTTTAGGTCTTGCAGAATTTGTTTTATAAAGCTGGGCGCTCTGATGTTAGGCACATATATATTTAAAATTGTTAGGTATTCTCATTGGATTAATCTCTTTATCATTATATAATAGCTATCTTTGTTTTTGTATTTGTTTTTTACTGTTAATTTAAAGTCTGTGTTATCTGATAAAAGAATGGCTATTCCTGCTCAGTTTTGGCTTCCAGTAGCATGGAATATTTTCCCCTACCTCTTTACCTTGAGTCTATAGGAGTCTTTGTGAGTTAAGTGAGTCTCTTGGAGGTAGCAGATATTTGGGTTGTGTGTCTGTTTTTTTTTTTTTAATTCATTCTGCCAGTTGATATCTTTTTAGTGGGCCATTGAGACCACTTATGTTGAGAGTTAGTAATGATATGTAAGATACTTCATTATACTGGTTGTTGCCTGGTTGCTTCTTTTTTTTTTTTGAGTTGGAGCCTCACTCTGTCACCCAGACTGGAGTGCAGTGGCCGCTCCCGGCCACCTCAGCCTAGACTTGCTGGGCTCCGGCGATCCTTCTGCCTCAGCCTTCCAAGTAGCCAGAATTACAGGCGTATGCTACCACACCTGGATGATTTTTTTTAATTTATTGTAGAGATGAGGTCTTGCTGCCCAGGCGGGTCTTGAACCCGCGGGCTCAGGCAATCCACTCACCTCACCCTCCCAAAAGCGCGGGATTACAGGCTGAGCCACTGAGCCCGGCTGCTTTTTTTTTTTTTTTTTTTGATGGTGACAAATAAATTTGTTTTAACTTGGTTACAAGGAAGCTGAATTATTTATTGTAAATTTATTCTCTGTTCATATTTATTTTGTTGGAAAATGCTTCTTATGTTCCCTTTGCTGGATGGAACTACCAATTTCTCAGCATTTTATGACAGACCAAAAGGATGGCTCTTTCATTTCTGGGTGAAGGGTCAACATTATATCCTGATTTCATCATCTCTGAAAGTGCTCCACCAAGCAGTACAGCTTCTCTGCTATCAGGCTGGCCAGTTCTGGACGTCAGAAGTCTGAAACAAATCTTAAGGGCTTAACATCAAGGTGTCAGCCAGTGTCTTCTGACTCCAGGAGAGAATACACACCTTTGCCTTTTCTAGTTCCTGAGGGTCAACTGTATTCCTTGACTTTGGGCCCCTTCCTTTATTTTCAAACCGCAGGCATAGTTTCCTTTGTCTCTGACTCTGCTTCCCCCTGCTTCTGCCATCACAGGGCCTTCTCCTTATCTGGTTGCTTTATTTATTTATTTCTATTATGTTGGTGTTCCATGAAACCTGTCAACTTTATGATTTCCACCTTTTGTGTATTTCAACCTTTGGTTTCAACAGTTAGAACTGCTTTGAGTATTTCTTGTAGACCACGTCTAGTGGTGACAAATTCCTTCAGTGTTTGCTTGTCTGTGAAAGTCTTTATTTCTCCTTCATTTATGAAACTTAGTTTTGCAGGATACAGAATTCTGCAAAACTAACAGGATTTTGACTAACAGTTATTCTGTTTGAGGAGATCGAAGTTGGGGCCCCAATCCCTTCTGGCTTATAGGGTTTCTTCTGAGAAGTCTTCTGTTTGTCTGCTAGGTTTACCTTTCTAAGTTATTTGATGCTTTTGTCTCTCTGCCTTAAAATTCTTTCCTACACATTAACTTTGCATAGCTGGATAATATTTTACCTTGGGGTTGACCTTTTGGCAATGAATCTTCTGGGAGTTCATTGGGCTTCCTATATCTGGATGTTTAGATCTCTGGCAAGGCCAGGGAAGTTTTCCTCCATTATTTCCTCAAATAGGTTTTTCAAACCGGTTGCTTTCTCTTTGTCCTCTGGAAAGCCTATGGATTCTTAGATTTGGATATTTTACATAATCTCACATTTCTTGGAGACTTTGTTCCATTCTCTTGATTCTTTTTTCCTTATTGTTGTCTGAATTGGTTAATTCAGAAGCCTTGTCTTCAAATTCTGAGATCATTTCTTCTGTTTGTTCTATCAACTGTTCAAACGTTCCACTGCATTTTGTACTTCCCCAAATGGTTCTTTCATTTCCAGAATTTCAGCTTAGTTTTTTTTTAAGGTGTCTATCTCTTTGGAGAATTTTTCATTCGTGTCCTGAATAGTGTTTTAAATTTCTCTATGTTGGTTTTCAGTTTTCTCTTGAAGTTCATTGACCAGTTTGATCATCAACCTTTTGAATTCTATTTCTGAAATTTCAAAATTTTCATTTTGGTTAGGGTTTTGCTGAAGAGTTGGCATGGTCTTTTGAGGGTATTGGAGAGCTCTGTTTTTTCGTGTTGTCAGAATTATTTTTTTGGTTCCTTCTCATTTGAGTAGCCAATTTCTTCTTATTTGAGGTTGGCAGGGTATGGATGAAGGCATTATAGGGTTCCCTTGGTTATATATAGCCTTGATGTGGTAAGTTTCTCAGTTGTCAGATGTGGCAGCCCTGTACTGTGTACCTGTACTGGCTCATGACATCCTGAATGGCTAGAGTGACTTGAAAAGTGTTGTTATCCTGTGCTTGGGGTCAGGCCTTCCCCAAAGCTGAGGTATTTATTGTATCTGACGTGGTTGACTGTACTGTGGACCTCTGGCCAGGAGGTGGATCTTGTGGAAGAAACCCTGCTCTAGTGGTGATTGTAGGGTTTCTCCTTGGTGAGTGTTGCTCCAAGGAAGTGCCCAGCCAGCCTAGGCCAAGGGTGGGGTCTGGGGATTAGGCAAGTTTTCTGTTTTGAGCCTTCTGGGGTAATGCAGGGGCAAAGAGCTGAAGCACCCCACTAATGTGCACCCTCAACTGCCCCAATGGGGATTAGGAGTCCCAGGCCACTGGGGTAATGCTGCTGTGCAGAACAGGACTAGAAGAGTTCAAGAGTGGAGTGAGAGGTTGCTATGGCAATACATCCCACCTGGCTCCTGCCTTGACCTCAGGCAATATGTGATCTGAATGTCAAGGTGCAGCTGGCCTCAGGATCTCAGGTGTTCTTAGGCAACCTGCCCTACCAGTAACTGTCTGCAGCCACAGAGTTTGCCCTTGGGACCTGTTCCCTCCCAAGCTGACTGGAAAGCAGCCACTGTACTGTGCAAGTGTTGAGTTCCTGGGAAATGGTGACTGGCACTGCTCAAGGCATTTTTTTTCCTGCACCACTCCATGGCAGAGGATGGTGGTGGGTCAGGCAGTTTCTCTTGGAGGACTGATGTCCCACAAGGCTCAAGGGGCCCTGCAGGTTCGTGTCAGGAGAATAGAATTCCCAATTTTCCATCATTCACCTTCTGGAGGCTGTGGTGGATTGTGATGGATTGTGGTCTGGCCAGTTCTAGCTCAGGCTGGTGGATTTTTTTCTTCTTTGGTCTAAGTGGTTATTATCACTCCTTTGGAGATTCATGGAGTATGCTGCTGGATCCGTTCCTCTCTGGGTGTTGAGGAAACTTTCTCTATCTTGGTTTACTCTGTAGAAGAAACTTAATCTAGCTGCCTAATGTTGGCCATGATAATCCTAATCCCACTTGTTTCGCTATTTAGCTACTCTGTGTCTTTTAATAGCAGAATTGAGTCCATTTACATTTAGTGTTATTATTGATAAGTTAGGTCTTACTACTGCCATTTTGTTGCTTGTTTTCTTGTTGTTTTGTAAATTCTCTCTTCCTTTCTTGCTGTCTTCTTTTGTAGTTAAGTGATTTTCTCTGGTAGTACTTTTAATTTGTTGCTTTTTGTTTTTAGTGTATCTATTATAGATTTTTGCTTTGTGATTACCAGAAGGGTTCCAATAAGATAAGTTACTTTAAAGATATGACAACTTATCTTAGATCCCAAGTAAAATAATTTAAGCAAAGGAAAGTTGAATTGAACAAAGGAAACAAGCAAACAAACAAAAAAAGCAACTCTACACTTTAGCTCCATCCCCCCCACATTTTGACTTTATGTTGTTTCAATCTATATATTTTCATATTTCCTACCTCTTAGCAGGCTGCTGTCACTATTATTGTTTTTAATAGATTTGTCTTTTGGGCTTCATACTTGAGTTATGAGTGGACTGCAAACCAGAACTACCGTACTAGAGTATTCTGGGTTTGACTGTGTACTTAATTTTTCCTGTGGATTTTATACCTTCAATGTTTTCTTTTTGCATGCTAGTTTTTTTTCTTTCAGATTGAAGCACTCCCTTTAGCATTTCTTGTAAGACTGGTCTTGTAGTAGTAAACTTGGCTTTTGTTTGTCTGGGAAAGATCTTATCTTTCCTTTATATTTGAAGAATAGCTTTGCTGGATTCAGTATTCTTGGATAACAGTTTTTTTCTTTTAACAATTTGAAAACATCTTCCACTTTCTTTTGGCCTGTATGGTTTCCATTGAGAAGTCTGTTTCCAGATTAATTTGAGCTCCTTTATAGATTATTTGCTCGTTTTTTCTTGCTGCTTTTAGAATTCTCTGTTTTTGAACTTTGAGAATTCATTATTATATGTCTAGGGGTAGTCTTATTTGGGTCAAATCTGTCTGGTGTTCTTTGACCTTCCTATATCTGAATATTTATTGTTTGCTTAGAGAGTCTTTGTAATTTACTTATGATTTTTTTCTTTTTCTTTTTTTTTCATGTAGGTCATTGTCTACTTTTAAGGTACTAGATAACTCCTTAAACCTAGGTTTGCCTCAGTTTTTGTAAAGAATCAGAATGCCACCCATCCCCACATGGGAGGTTTTCCAAAGGGGGATATCCTGGTAGTGTAGGAATGCCAGCTTGTGTTTAGTGAACAGGGAACCTGTTAAACAAACTTCCTTCAGCATGGTGATGCTGAACAGTCACTCTAATTGTGTATCTCCTTTGGTGGAGTTACAGAGTAGAGTTTCCAGGGCTGGTTACGGAAGTTCAATCTTTTCCCCTTGTCCCTGGCTGACCTTGGGAATTTTTCTACCTTCAGATACTCCTAGTGCTTCCCTTTAGCTGAGGCACAAACAGATCTCCTGCCACAGAACCCAGGATGGTTGGGAAACTGATTGTTCACTTAGATCTCACTTTTTTCCAGTGTAAAAACTGTGAATTATGGAGAAATTTTCCATGCACTTTGTGTTGGGCAGATTGGGATCAGGGCATCACTAATGTGGACGTCCAATTCTCTTACCATTTGCTCAATATTTTTTAACTTCTCTGTGGCTCCAGGAACTATTTCATCCTCATATCTGAGTTCTGAGATATTGCTAGTGATAATCCTGGCACTGTATAAGGAGAGACCCCCCAAAAACCTGAAATTTATTTATTAAAAAATTTGTGAATGTTTAAACTTCAATTACCTTCAAAGTATTCTCTATTTGATGCAATACATCTATCCAGATACTTTTTCCACTGCTCAAAACTGTTTTTGAACTTGTCCATTTTGATGCCTTTTAGTGCTTCTGCCATCTTTTATTTCACCTTTTCCACATTGGCAAAATGTTTCCCCTTGAGGCCTTTTTTAAATCTGGGGAAACAAACACACAAAAAAGTCACTTGGGGCAAGATGGGGTGAATAGGGAGGGTGGGGCATGGGGATTATGCAGTTTTTGGTAAAAAACTGCTGAATACTCACCCTGATGTGGGCAAGTGTGCTTGTAAGTCACCACCATGAACTGGGCAAATGCATTGAAAGATATCTCCAAAAAAGATTCACTGAAGCTGAATGCAGCCTCTCACAACAATGCTAGCTGGTACACTGATGCTGATGGTTTCCTAGAACACTTACATAGCAGGGGCATCTTGTACTACAAGGGACTTGTCTTCCAAAAAAAATTTTATTTTTTGTCCCTCCTCATATATCTGTTTTTTCTTTTCCCTGAAGGGAGGGGAGAAGTGAAGCTGACTTGCTTCTGTGCTGCCATTTTAGAACTGGATGTTCAGGTTTTGTCAATTGTTTTATTCATTTTGAATCTCTATCATTAGGTATAGTTATAATTTTTATGTCTTCCTGATGAAGATGGCCATTTTACCATTATTAAATGTCCCTTTTAATCTTTGTCTTAAAGTCTACTTTATTTGAAATTAATCTAGCCCTTATTCAACCTTCTAATGCCCTGACTGTATGCTGTATGATGTATCTTTTCTCATATACTTTCTTTTACCTACCTGTATTGCTCTGTTTGTGTATCGGCTGAGCACAGTGGCTCACACTTTAATTCTAGCACTTTGGGAGATTGAGATGGGAGAATTGCTTGAGCTCAGGAGTTTGAGACCAGCCTAGGCAACATAGTGATACTCCTTCTCCACAAAAAATTAAAACTATTAGCCATGGATGGTAGTGCACGCCTGTAGTCCTAGCTACTTGGGAAGCTGAAGTGGAAGGATTGCTTGAGTCCAAGAGTTAGAGACTGTGGTGAGTTGTATCATGCTATTGCACTCCAACCTGGGTGACAAAGTGAGACCCCAGCTAAAAAAAAAGATGTATCTCTTGTAGTCAGAATATAGGCCCTTCTGGTTATTAAATTTTTTATTTCTAAATCTCTACTTTTAAATTAGAGTGTTTAATCCATTTACAGATAATGTAATTATAAAAATAATTTTATATAGGTCTTTATTATTTGTCTTAATTTTTTCTTTTACTAAATTTATTTATTTATTTGCCATTTAAAAAAATTTAGAGATGGAATCTGTGTTGACTAGGTTGTGATGTCAACTGTGTTGTCTAGGTTGGTATTAAGTTGCTGGCCTCAAGTGATCCTCCTGCCTCAGTCTTCCAAGTTGCTGGGATTATAGGTATGTGCCATTGTGCCTGGCTCATTTTCATTTGGTAGACAGACCTTGAGTTACCCCTAATAATTTCCCAATTCTGGTTCACATCCTTGTATAATCTTTTCTTCTTGAATGTGGGTAGAACCTATGATTTGCTCCTAACCAATAGAATATGGCAAAAGTGATAGGATGCCACTCCCATGATTATGGTACATTATAAAAGACTTTGTTTGCTGATTCTAGAATCTCCTTCACTTACTGTCTGTGAGCATGCAAGCTGTCATGAAGTAATTAGAGCCCACCAGGCAAGACATTTCAGGAAACATCTAGTTGCTCAGGATGGCCTCAGTATTATAGACTCAAAGGAATAAATTCTGCCACTAACCTGACTGAGCTTGAAAGAGGATTCGCTGTTAGTCCAACTCTCAGATAAAAACTGATTCCTTGCTGATATCTTGATTGTAGCCTTGCTAAAGATCCAGTGAAGCCGTGCTCTGACTTCTGACCCACAGAAACTGTGAGATAATATGTATCCTTTTAAAACCAATAAGTTGTAATTGTTACACAGCAATATATCCATTTTCAGGTATATTTTAGTGGATATAGACTTCTGGGTTGATGATTCTGTTTTTGTCACTTTAAAGATGTTATTCGGGAAATCAGGAAGATGGCAGCTGAGCCAGTCGGACTATGCGAGTCCCAGTGTGAGTGAGTGTATGGAAAATGTTGTGTATGTGTTGGTGAGCAAGTGGGTGTGTGAGTAGCTGACTGAGTGAGGGCTAGGGAGCTAGTGGCCAGGGTTCTCCCGGTGCAGCAGCTGGTACCAGAGCTGCTGGGAGTGGACCCTAACGATTCCCGGGATGCAGAAACCAAGCACCATTTTCTTTCTTTCTTTTTTTTTAATTTTAAATCAACAAAACCCTTTCTGGGAAGAAAATGCTGGGAGGAAAAAAAAAAAAGAAAATGCTGGGAGAGACTGTCTAAATGGGAACTCGAGAGCAAGTGGCCAGGCCACTGGGTACAATAGAAGGTACTGCAGATTCTCTGCTTGGTTCCTGACACTTCCCAGGTCACAGAAGCTGACTGACATTAAAAAAAAAAAACAGACAAAAGTTTTCCTGTGAAAAGCAGTGGGGAGAGACTATCACCCCAGGTTCTCCCTCACCATTGGCAGGAGAGACTAGTGACTCCAGGCTTTGCCTCACCTCTTCAGTGCCTGGCAGGGCACTGGCAGCAGGGGCAGTGGAAGGAGTCTAGAGGCAAAGTCCCACAGAAGAGGACAAGAGAGCACCCCACCACCATCTTGAAGGCGGGGCAGGAAAGTGCTCTGACTTGCTCACCATAGAGCAACAGACCTAATTTCTGTGACTGGCAGGTCAACAACTCAGGGATTGATTGTGACCCAGAGGGAATATCGTGAAAGCATAAACTTCAGAGGGACCTGATGAGTGCTGAGTTCCAGGCACCCCACCCCCTACCCTGATCTAGCTGCAGGACAAAGGGTGTGGCCAGAAAAGGACGGTGAGGAAAAACCCCAAAGAGATCAGTGTACTCCATCTCCTACTTTATTCAAATTTCAAAAACTATAAGAGACAGCAAAGCTTCCCACCCACCATCCTATTTCAAAATAGAGCAAATCCAGCATCTGGATCGGGGAAGAATAGAGGACTGAGCAAACATCAGAAGGGAAAGCCTCTCCCACTGACACTGAATAACAGAACTAAAGAAAAAACAAGAGATCTGTCACAAATGAGGAAAAACCAGAGGAAGACCACAAGCAATTTCAGGTGTACCAAAGACAAAACTCCTGAAAAATTAGACCTTGGTGTCTAAACAATGGAAGTCACCAATGACTGGCCCCAGAATATGATAGGGCTTAGGGAATGGATGGAAAGAGTGAATAAGACTCAAGAAAGACAAGATACAACACTGAAAGAACTTGTAACAGAGATTTTGGCAATAAAAAATTTCATCCAGGAAATAAATAACGAGATGACAAGCATGAAAAGCAGAATTAATCTAGCTGAAGAAAGAATTTCAGAACTTGAAGACTGGAACATGGAATTAACCTGATCTGTAAAAAATAGAAAGAAGACACAGAAAGAACAAAGCTGACAAGAGTTGTGTGATTATATCAAGAGACTGAACTTATGCCTGATTGACATCCCAGAAGAAGAAAGGGAAATGGAGAACAACTTGGAGCAAGTATTCCAGGAGGTAATCCAAGAAGACTTTTCCCATCTCACCAGAGATGTGACCAACCAAGCACAAGAGATATAGAGAACCCCCACAAGACATCAGATGAGAAGACCAACTCCTAGACACATAGTAATTAGCTTAAACAAAGTAGGCACAAAAGAAAAAATTCTAAAGGCAGCAAGAGAGAAAGGTCAGACTACTTACCAGGGAAAACTAATCAGAATAGTAGCAGACCTATTGGCAGAAACACTACAAACAAGAAGGGATTGGAGCCCTATACTCAAAGTCCTCAAAGATAAATTTCAACCAAGAATTGCCTATCCGGCCAAACTCAACTTCATCAGTGATGGAGAATTAAAATCCTTCCCAGACATCCAATCCCTAAGAGATTATGCAACTTCCAAACCAGCTCTACAGGAGACACTTAAAAAGGTATTAAGCACAGAAGAAAGAAAAAAAAAATGACCACACACTTCCCAAGAGAATAGCAGAGCACAGAATCAGCATAGCATACAGCGCAACAAGAAACTTGGAAACACACACATACATCAACCCCAAAGCAAAAAGAAAAGAAAATAAGCAAACAAAAAACTTTTTAAGAACCTCATGACAGGGATAAACAATCGCATTTCAATAATCAGCTTGAATGTGAATCGACTAAATGCACCACTGAAAAGATACAGAATGGCAAACTGAATAAGAAACCATGACCCAATCATTTACTGCATCCAGGAGACTCGTCTCACTACAAGGGATGCACACAGACTCAAAATTAAAGGATGGAAAACAGATTTCCAGGCAAATGGATCACAAAAGAAGGCAGGAATTGCAGTCTTAATATCAGACAAAGTAACCTTTAAGCTATCAAAAATTTAAAAAGATGTAAAAGGACACTACATAATGATAAAATGTTCAGTCATTCAACAAGAAATATCTATCCTAAACATATATGCACCCAACACAGGAGCACCAGCATTTATAAAGCAACTACTAAGTAAACTAAAAAAAGATATTGACTCTCATACTATTATAGCAGGGGACTCCACTAACAGCCTTAGATAGATCTTCGAGGCAAAAAAATCAACAAGGAGATCCAGAACTTAAACTTGACACTCGACCAAATGAACTTAATAGATACCTACAGATTATTCCACCCAACAACCACAGAATATACATTCTACTCATTACCACATAGAAAGTACTCCAAGATCAATCACATCCTTGGCCATAAATCAAGCATAAACAAATTTCATAAGGTTGAAATCTTACTGTGCACATTCTCAGACCACAGTGGAATAAAAATAAATATCAGCTGGGCTCGGTGGCTCAGCCAGTAATCTCGCACCTTTGAGAGGCTGAGGTGAGTGGACTGCCTGAGCCTGCGGGTTCGAGACCTGCCTGGGCAACTTGGCGAGACCTCATCTCTACAATAAATCAAAAATTAGCTGGACGTGGAAGCGCACGCCTGTAGTTCCAGCTACTTGGAAGGCTGAGGCAGAAGGATCGCCGGAGCCTAGCAGGTTGAGGCTGTGGTGGCTGGGAGTGGCCACTGCACTCCAGTCTGGGCGACAGAGTGAGACTCCAACTTAAAAAAAAATAAAATAAAATAAATATCAACACCAACAAAATTTCCTCAAAGCCCACAAAGACAGCGTAGATACTAAACAGCATGATGCTGAACAACTACTGGGTCAACACTGAAATAAAAGCAGAAATTTAAAGATTCCTGGAAGCAAATGAACGTGAAGAAACATCTTACCAAAACTCTGAGGGGAATTTCTACAAGTACACATCAAGAAAATGGAAAGATCACAAGTGGAAAGCCTAACAAATCACCTAAGGGAGCTGGAAAGAGAAGACCCCCAAAACCCCATCTATACCAGAAGAATCTAAATCACCAAAATAAGAGCCCAAATATGGAATATAGAAGACAAAAATATCATAGAAAACATCAACAAAACAAAAAGCTGATTCTTTGAAAGAATTAACAAGATTGATGGACCCCTAGCCAGAATGACCAAGAAAAAGAGAGAAAAATCCCAAGTAAACACAATTAGAAATACAAAAGATCAAATCACAACTGACCCCGAAGAAATAAAAAGGTTATCAGAGATTACTATGCACACCTATATGGAAACAAACTTGATAACCTAAATGAAATGGAGGACTTTCTGACATCACACAACCTCCCCACGTTGAAACAAGAAGATATTGAGACACTAAATAGACCAATAACAACTGAGGAAGTTGACTTTGTCATATGAAAGCTACCTACTAAAAAAAGCCCTGGAGCAGATGGCTTTCCAGCAGAATTCTACAAAACATACAAGGAGGAGCTGGTACCATTCCTATTGAAAGTATTCCAGGCAATTGAGAAGAAAGAAATTCTCCCCAAATCATTTTACAAAGCTAACATCACACTGATACCCAAACTGAGTAAAGATCCAACAAAAAAGGAGAACTGTAGGTCAATATCCCTTATGAACATAGATGCAAAAATCCTCAATAAGATTCTAGCAAATTGGATCCCAAAACACATCTCAAAAATCATCCACCATGACCAAGTAGGCTTCATCCCAGGATGCAGAACTGGTTCAACATTTGCAAGACCATAAACGTAATTAAATACATAAACAGATGTAAAAACAAGAACCACATAACTATATCATTAGATGCAGAAAAAGCTTTTGATAAAGCATCCCTTCTTGATAAAACCCTAAAACACTTAGATATAAAAGGAACATACCTCAAAATAGTAAGTGCCGTTTTTGATAAACCCATAGCTGATCTATTGCTAAATGGACAAAACTGGAAACATTTCCTCTGAAAACTGGAACAAACCAAGGCTGCCCACTCTCACCCGTCTTGTTCAACATTGTGTTGGAAGTCCTAGCTAGGGCAAGTAGACAAGAGAAGGAAATCAGGAATATCCAAATGGGAAAAGAGGAAGTTAAGTTATCCCTCTTTGCTGATGATTTGATCCTATATCTTGAACATCCAAGAGAATCTGTCAAAACCTGCTTGCACTGATAAAGGATTTTGGCAAAGTCTCAGAGTACAACATAAATGTGCAAAAGACAGTTGCATTTCTATACACCAACAACAAGCAGGCAGAAACCCAAATTAAAAGCACAATCCCATTCTTAATAGCCACACACACAAAAAATGAAATACCTTGGCATCTTCCTAAGCAGAAAAATAAAAGACCTTTACAATGAGAGCTACAAAATACTGCTCAAAGAAATCCAAGAAGACACAAACAAATGGAAAAATATTCCATGCTCATGCATAGGAAGAACCAACATTATTAAGATGTCCATCCTACCAAAGGCAATCTATAGATTCAACACAATACCCATTGAGTTAGCAACATCATTCTTCTCAGACCTGGAAATGACAATACAGAAATTCATATGGAAACATAAACAACTATGAATAACCAAAACAATACTTAGTAAAGGAGACAAAGCAAGAAGTATTACACTTCCAGACTTCAAGCTTTACTATAAGACTACAGTAATCAAAACAGTCTGGCACTGGTACAAGAACAGGCACACAGACCAATGGAATAGGACATAGACTACGAAAGCAAAGCCTCAATTCCTCAACCAACTCATCTTTGACAAAGCCTCCAACAACAACCACTGGGGAGAGGAGAACCTATTCAGTAAACGGTGCTGGGAAAACTGGCTGACCACATGCAGAAGATTGAAACAGGACTTCTACCTATCATCATACACAAAAGTTAACTCAAAATGAATCAAAGACCTAAACGTAAAACCTCAACCTATAAGAATCTTAGAAAACGCCAGAGACACCCTTATGGTAATTGGAACTGGCAACCAATTCTATTCAGAACCCTAAGTGCCCATACCTTAAGAAATAAGATAGACAAGTGGGACCTCATCAAACTAACAAACTTCTGCAAAGCAAAAGAAACCATCAAGAGAGCAGGGAGACAGTCCAAGAATGGGAAGAAATATTTGCCAACTGTATATCTGACAAAGGTCTAACATCTAGGCTCTACAAGGAACTTAAACATGCCAAAAGGAAAAAAACAAACAGCCCCATTAAAAAGTGGGCAAAAGACATGAATAGACACTTATCAAAAGAAGATATACGGCACCCAACAGACACATGAAAAAGTGCTCAGCCTCACTCATTATCAGAGAACTGCAAATCAAAACCACATTGAGATACCACCTAACCACAGTAAGAATGGCCATCATTAATAAAACAAACAATAATAGATTCTGATGAGGATGCAGAGAAAAAAGAACACTTCTACAGTGCTGGTGGGAATGCAAACTAGTGCAACCTCTTTGGAAGACAATGTGGTGATTTTTGAAAGAACTAGAAATTGACCTTTCATATGACCCAACAATTCCCCTATTGGGAATATACCCGGAGGAACTCAAATCATTCTACAAAAAAGATACCTGCACACTTATGTTTGTTGCAGCTCTATTCACAATAGCAAAAACATGGAACTAACCATGTTGCCCATCGAAGCTGAACTGGATAACAAAAATGTGGTACATATACACAATGGAATATTGCGCAACCATAAAGAAGGACAAACATGTATTTTTCAGCAACTTGGATGGATTTAGATTTGATAATACTCAGTGATCTAACACAGAAACAAAGAACAGAGTACCATATGTTCTCACTCATGAGTGGACCTTGAACAATTATAATACTGTAAGAAAGAGATTGGCAGTAGTGGAAAGCTGTCAGGGGAGGGGGGTGGGATTGGCAGTTGAGAGAAACTGGGGGAGGGAGGGGTACACTTCATCAACAAGGGTACCTGCATAATCAACATTTGTATACCTAACCCTGAATTGTACCCCACATCTTTATTTTTTTGAAAAGATGTTATTCTATTGTCTTTTGCCTTCCATTAATTGTGATGTGAAGTCTGAAGTCATTCAAATAATTGTTTCCCAGTATGCATTAAGTAATTTTTCTCTGGCTGGAATCATTATATTTTCTTTACTTTTGATTTTCAGTGGTTTGGTACAATGAATCCATATGTGGTTTTCTTTGCATTTTGTCCTGCTTGGTGTTTGTTGAGATTCTTGAATCTCTAAATTTAAAACTTTAACCAAGATGAAAATTTTTTGATCATTATTCCTTTACAAAACTTTTTTGTCTCATCCTCTCCTTGCCTTTGGAGACTCCAGTTATACAAATTTAAACTTTTTCATATTGCTTCACAGATCACAGAAGTTTTATTATAATTTTTAAATTATTATTTTTTTGTTCTTCAGTTTGGATATTTCCTGTTTTTTTTTTTTCTTTTAGCATTCCCTCCCCCTCCTTGATATTGACCCATCTTCAAGTTTGTTGATTCTTCTATTACCTCTTATCTCTTGTTAAACTCATCGAGTGAACGTAAAAAAAATTCAGATATTGGCAGTAGCAGGAAACTGCCAGGAGAGGGGTGGGAGGCAGAATTGGCAGTAGTGGGAATCTGTCTGGTGATGGGGGAGCATACCTCATCAACAAGTGTACCTGCATAATGAACATTTGTATATCTAACCCTGAATTGTACCCCACATCTTTAAAATAAAAAAATTAAAAGTTAAAAAAAGAGTGATACATTTGAGAAGAAATAACAGGACAAATAACATCTGGCTAGGGACCAAAAAAAATACAGATATTGTATTTTTTAGTTTTAGAACATTTATTTGGTTCTATTCTGTAGTTTCTATTTATCTGTTAAAATCTCCTGTTTGTTCATTCACTGAAACATATTTTCTTTAAGTTCTAGAGCATAATTATAATATTGTTTTAAATTTATTATTATCATCATCATCATTATCATTATTATTATTTAGAAGCAGGATCTTGCTTTGCCCAGGCTAGAGGGCAGAGTGACACAATCATAGATCATTGCAGCCTTGAACTCCTGGGCTCAAATGATGCCTCTACCTCAGTCTTCCAAGTAGCTGGGACTTCAGGTATATGCCTGGCTAGTTTTTTTTTTTTTTTTGAGTTGGAGTCTCACTCTGTCGCCCAGACTGGAGTGCAGTGGCCGCTCCCGGCCAGCAGCCTCGACCTGCTGGGCTCTGGCGATCCTTCCGCCTCAGCCTTCCAAGTAGCCGGAATTACAGGCATGCGCTACCACGTCCGGCTGATTTTTTTATTTATTGTAAAGATGAGGTCTCGCTGCCCAGGCGGGTCTCGAACCCGCGGGCTCAGGCAATCCACTCACCTCAGCCTCCCAAAGGCGTGGGGATTACAGGCTGAGCCACCGAGCCCGGCTGCCTGGCTAGTTTTTAAAAAATTTTTTGTAGAGATGGGGTCTTGCTATGTTTCACAGGCTGGTCTTGAACTACTGGCCTCAAGCAGTCTTCCCACCTCAGCCTCCTAAAGTACTGGGATTACACGTGTGAGCCATCATGCCCCGCCTCATTTTAAAATTATTTTATGCTGGTTGAAATTCTGGAATTTCTTAGATGCAGGTGCTGAGACAGAGTTAGAAGTACAAGTTTATTATGGAGTGATACCTATGAAAGAAAATGAGAGGAAGCAGGACTAGGTAGGGGAACCATAACATCGTGATGTATTCCTAATACTATTTCTGTCAACCTGACAGGGATTGCCTATCAAAGGAATCCCCCACTGAGCAGAAATGGCTAAACCTTTGTAACACCACCTTGCTCAGTCATTGACAAGAAGCCATCCAAAGAAGATAGGACTAAAATATCTGTTCAGTTTTTTTAGCCTTAGCTGGCATGGTGACTTTGAATTGTGTAAACTTGGCTAGGATGAATTACATTTCACAGATTCCCTTATCTGTACATTTCTTGTTAGGTTGGTCTCAAGGGAGCTTCTTGTGGGAGATTTGGAGGGAGAGGTGAAGCAGCAACCGTTTTTTAGTCAGACATGTCTGGTATCTTCAGGCTCACCTTTGAGTTCTTGCACATCCTTAAATGTCTGTCTTCCATTCTAACATGTGAGTAATTTCTTAGCCAGACAGTCTTTTTGTCTCTGTGGATTGAGCAGGCTGTTCAGGTTTTTCCTTAGTTCAGAGAACTTTTCTTCTGGCATGTACTTAATTATTGCCTCTCTTCCTATTGTTTTGTTTGCATCTGGAACTTCTCTTCTTTGCATGTTAGGACTCCTAGATCTTTCCTCTAAATCTTTTATCTTTTCCCTCATGAATTTTATCTCATTATCTTTATTCTTTAAGCTTTAAGATATTTCTTATACTTGGTCTTCCAAGCTTCCATTCAGGGTTCAACAATGGCATCTCTCTTTTAATTAATTAAAAGCTCAAGGTTCTTGTTTTAAGCTTCAGAAGTTTTGTGTGTGTGTGTGTGTGTGTGTGTGTGTGTGTGTGTGTGTAGGATACATTGCATCATCTTAAAGCCTACTATTGTTAAAACAAATCCAGGTGTTAATTTGTCTCTTCAAGCTATAGTCCTCTTTAGTGAACAGGTGATCTGGTATTTTGTTGTTCTACCTCATACTCCTCTGGGGCCCCTCTGTTGAGCTATTATCTTTCTTTCATTTTTTTTTGAATTGGAGTCTCACTCTCACCCAGGCTGGAGTGCAGTGGCATGCTCACGGCCATTGCAGGCTCAACCTGCTAGACCCAAGCAATCTTTCTGGCCTCAGTCCTCCAAGTAGCTGGAACCACAGGCGCGTGCCACCATGCCTGGCTAATTTGTTGGATTATTGTAGAGATGAGGTCTCTCCAAGTTTTCCAGGCTGGTCTTGAACCCCTGGGCTCAGGCAATCCTTTCACCTCCACTTCCCAAAGTGTTAGCATTACAGGTGTGAGCCACCGTGCCCAACCTAGCTATTATCTTTCAGTGTCTGTTTCTTTGGGTGTAAATCTGGATGAGAAATACCTTAAAGATGGGCAGAGACAAAGGGTCTCTTTGTTTCATGGGTGCCCACCAGCTCTGCCAAGGCATTCAGAGGAGTCTTCTCTGCTCTCCTGTCTCTCTGGACTCTCTCAGACTTGTGGATAGATAATTCAACCCGTATCAGAACCTTCCTGGCCTTTTAAAGTTCAGGAACACTTAGCAGTCTCATGCAGGGTCTATGAATCCTGAAACCTGGCTTTCCCCTGGAATCATTATTTTCAACTCTTAACCCTTCATTGGAACCAGGCCTTGCGCAGAAAAGGCAATATCTTGGAATAGGGATGGAAAGGAGAGGGAATTGATTCAAGCTCCACTGCCTTAGAACCCCTTGTCAAAGTATGATTTCTAAAATGTTGAAAACTTAACTTTCCATAAAGTGAGCATAGGTTTAATTAATTCATTAATGAGTGAACCAGCAAGATGGCAAGGAGATTTCAAAAAAATATAGGAGAGAGAGAAATACTTAGGGTCACTTGTCTTACTTCATTTTCTGTTGCTTATAGTAGAATACCTGAAACTGGGTAATTTATAAAGAAAATAAATAGGGGCTGGGTGTGGTAGCTTATGCCTATTACCCCAGCACTTTGGGAGGCTGAGGCAAGAGGATTACTTGAGCCCAGGAGTTCAAGACCAGCTTGAGCAATGTAGCGAGATCTTATCTTTACAAAGAAAAATGAACTGGATGTGGTGGCATGTGTCTGTAATCCCAGCTACTCAAGGGGTTGAGGTGGAAGGATTGCCTGAACCCAAGAGGTTGAGGCTGTGGTGAGCTGTGATTATGGAGTATTGACTCCAGCCTGGTGAGATCCCAATTCAAAAAAATATGTATATATTTCTTATGATTCTGGAGACTGAGAAGTCCGTGGTTGAAGGCTGTCTCTGGTGGGGGCCTTCCTGCTGATGGGGATTCTCTGCAGAGTCCCTAGCCAGCACAGGGCATCACATGGTGAGGGGGCTGAGCATGCTGCTCAGGTCTCTCTTTTTTTATAAAGCCACTAGTTGCACTCCCATGGTGACCCATTAATAGTGGATTCATCCATTCATTAGGCCAGAACTTTCAGGACCCAATCACCTCTTAACGGCCCCACCTCCCAATACTGCCACATTGGGGATTAAATTTCTTTTTTTTTTTTTTTTTTTT
>NW_007036712.1:133058-146376 GCF_000164805.1 Carlito syrichta
GCCTTCCAAGTAGCCAGAACTACAGGCGTGCGCTACCACACCCGGCTAATTTTTGATTTACTGTAGAGATGAGGTCTCACTAAGTTGCCCGGGCAGCCCTCGAACCCATGGGCTCAGGCAGTCCACTTACCTAGGCCTCCCAAAGTACTGGGATTACAGGCTGAGCCACCGAGCCTGGCCAGGGATTAAATTTCAAAATGCATTTGGGAGGGGACAAAGATTCAAACCATAACATCACTTGAAAGAATGTTGGGAAGGGGCATGGGGGCTTACGCCTATAATCCCAGCATTTTGGGAGGCCAAGGTGGGAGGATCTCTTGAGGCCTGGAGTTTGAGACCAGCTTGGGCAACGTAGTGAGACCCTATCTCTACAAAAAATACAAAAAGAAAAAAAAAATAACTGAGGGTGGGGGTGCACATGTGTAGTCCTGACTACTTGGGAGATTGAGGTGGGAGGATCACTTGAGCCCAGGAGTTTGAGGCTGAAGTGAGCTATGAGTGTGCCACTGTACTCTGGAACTTGGGCAACATAGAGTTCTGTTTGATTTTATTACCTTCTCTGTGAAGAGGGAGAGACAGGCCAAGGGTGAGGGTCAGAAGTTTGGTGGGAGGCACAAGCCTGATACAGCCTCCATGAAGGCAAGAGGATGGACTAGGAAAAATCAGAGCCTTAGTGAGCCCTGTCAAGGCCTGGCAGACTTTTCTCTGGAGCGTAAGGCAGGAGTGGGCAAAGTTAGGAAGTGAGCAGTGAGCTTACGGGGAAACGGACCATCGTGAGGTACAGGCTGGGAGAGAAGGACCATCTGTCGGCCAGATGTAAGACAAAACCCGAGCAGCTTGCTTCCAGCAAAGAATGTCTTCCAGTCCCTCTTCCAAGCACTTCACAAATATTAAGTTATTTGGTTCTTGTTACTTTCACTTGGCAGATGAGAAGGGAAAAGCACAGAAAGCTTGAGTGACTTGCTCAAAGTCACACTGTCAGTGGCAGAGCCAGGATTTGAACCCTGGCCATCTGGCTCTGGAAGCTATGTGGCAAGGATGCTTTTGGTCCTGACTCTATCCTTCTCTAGCTAAGGGAAGCCTTTCCTGACGTTTCTTCCAGGGATGTCTGTGGAGGGGGTGGGGGTCATGGAATCAGTTTCAAAAATGAGTGATTTTTTTTAAAAGCTCAGAAGATAATTACTTGTTTTGCCAAGTGGAGTTGTCATGTTCAAATTCCATGTGCCCTCGGGGAGGGTCTGGGAATTGCGAGGAGGTCTGCTTACTACTCTAGAGACAAACGTGGGTGTCCTGGAGAAGTGGGGAGTCGAGATCAGGAGGAACAACTGTCTTTACTCATATTCTGGGAGGTTTTAGACTTCGAAGTCCTATCTGACATGCAGAGCCCTTCGTCTGAGAGACGCCATTGTTCCATTTTCATTTTTTTTTAACTTAGGAAAACATGCCAAAATCAGCTTTCTAACAGTCTCAGTCCTTGTTTTATAAAACACATTTCCTGGAAGCCACCGGCAGTATCACTTCTGTCAGCCGCCAGCCTTGCGAGAGGAAAGAATCCATAATCGGCCCTCTATGGGAATGAGGTCGATTTCAATGACTATTTAATAAAGGAATAAACTCACTATTAAAAAAAAATCAGAATCTCTAGGAACCTAGAGGCAAATGGCAAAGGAAATTTGATCTGATGAAAACAGAGTTTCTTTTTAAAGGAAGGCTTTATTATTATTATTATTATTATTATTATTATTATTATTATTTGAACAGTAAATCTCATTTAAAACTCATAGGTTGGTTTATTGACAAATCTCTATTTAAGGAGTTGAATACAGAACTGATTATCCAGCTGGTGAAACCCTCACTATTTCAGCACATTCTGAGATGGTCTAATTTGGTGAAAGGTCTGAATCAGTTCAAAGAGTATGGTTTTGTGACTCTGCCCAGCTGAACTGCCCTAAACTCAGAGTAAACCGAGAAACTCATTCCTTCAGATTGTGGCCTCCCTGGAGTTGAGGGGAACGTGCTGCAGTTGCAAAATATCAATTGCCCACTTCCTGAGGTTTGTTGTGTGGGAAGTACCCCATGGCCTTGTCTGTAGCCTACCCAGGTTGCTGTTTGCACCGCTGAGGAAAGGTCCTTAACTCTTGCTGTCCCAAGACCATGGTCATCACTACATGTGTGATGTACAGATGTGGAAACTGAAGCTTGGGGAAAGGAATGCTTTGCTCAAGATTTCAAGGTTGACCTGTGGTTGGAGCACCTCTCCTTATGACTCACAGTCCAGTGCTCTTTGTAATGCATATCAAATCACTAGGTATGTGGTAATTTCATTATTAATGAAAGAAGAGACTATTGGAAATTGTTCTCTGCTGCATTGTATTTTATATTTATTTGTTTATTTATTTTTGAGTCAGGATCTCGCTCTGTCATTCAGCCTGGAGTGCCGTGGCAGCTCACTACAGCCTTGACCTCCTTTGCTCAGGTGGTCCTTCCGCCCCAACCTCCCGAGTAGATGGGACTACAGCTGCATGCCATCATGCCTGACTTATTTTTTGATTTTTTAAATAGAGACCAGGTCTCACTATGTTGCTAAGATTGGTCTTGAACTCATGGGCTCAAGTAGTCTTCTGCCTCAGCTTCCCAAAGTGCTGATATTACAGGTGTGAGCCACTGCTCCTGGCCTCTGCTACATTGTAGACATTTTCCCTATAATAATTTCAACTACAGATTTGGCCTTTCTATGAAATAGTAACTACATGAATATAGCAGTTATTATGCACCAGGTACCATTCTAAATACTGCATATATCTTCACTTAATCGTGTCCACAACCTTGTAAAATATACTTAATATCTCCAGTTTATATATGGAAAATCGAGGCCCACAGACATGAAGTAAAATGCCTAAAACAGACTTCCATCATTTCTCTGATCCCAATACCTTTAGTGTCTTAGTAATTTTTTCATGGTACCCCAAAGCTGACAGAAATACTTAATAGTTTTGTTTTTTAAAATAGTTAGGTTCAAACAACTTGTAAGCATTTATGTCTTAACAGTTTAGTTGTCATTAAAAAAAAAAAACCTCACATACATTGAAAGGAAACATATTTTTATTCCATCTTCAATAACCAGAATTACATAATTGTGGGAAGTATGTTTCTACTGGGCACTGCACAACTGCTCAAAACTTGAATCAGATTTGACATTGCCACCTTCATTTTCTGTTTTACATTATGTTCATATGGTACTTGCTTTTTATCACTGTAACCACTGAAAACCCAGCTTTGCAAAAAATACGATGTCATCAAAAGCAGTGTAGCACCAGCTAATGTTGAAACTGTAAACGCCCTGAGCTGTAGCTGTGTATCTGACAGATACCACTGTATTTCTTTCAAATATTTAAGATAACCCACAGTGCTCCCCTCTACCTCGTGTGTGCTGTAATGACCAGGGCTGTTGTTTTAGTCTGCTCAGGTTGCTATAACAAAATACCATAAGCTGGATGGCTTAAACAACAGAGATTTTTTTCTCAGTGTTCTGGAGGCTAGAAATCCATGATCAGAATGGCAGCAAGGTTGGGTTCTTGTGAGGGCTCTCTTCCTGGCTTGCAGAGGGCGACCTTTTTGCTGTGTCCTGTCATAGCAGAGAGAGAGGGTAATCTCCCTTCCTTTTCTCATAGGGCCATCCCATCATGAGAACTCCACCATCATGACCCAATCTAACCTTAATGGGTACCCAAAGGCTCATCACACTGGAGGTTGGGGTTTCAGCATATGAGTTTTGGGGGATGCAAACCTTCAGTTCATGACGAATGTGTGGCACACAGTTCAGGAGAGCTAGTGAGAACCTGGCAGCCCAGCTCCTGAGCCCCTATACTTGGCACTAGGCTAGGCAGTGCTGTCCAGTACATCCCACCCAATGTAGCACTTACCCTTTAGGAAACGGGCTCATCCATTCAGCAGATGTTTGATGAGCTGCCACTCTGTGCCAGACCATGTGCTGGGCTGGAGTGGGGAAGGGGCAAGGGCTCAGAGGAGTGACCAGAGAACCCAAGGTGGAGCTGGGAACAGGTTGGGGAAAGAAGGACAGGAGGGGGACAAGAGAATCCTCTCCAGATTTTTGCTCAGCAGCCCAGACTTGCAATTTGTCCCAGAGAACGATCTGATCTGATTCAGCCACAGTCTGGTCTCCACCTTTAAATGTTGGGAATTGCATAAATCAGCACATTTCTCTTAAAGCAGAGTCTATATACAGCACTGCCAGGCTGCTCACCATAATTAGGCCTCCAGCAATGATTGTTTTTGCTTCTTGTGTTTTATCACCATCCTCGCAGGGGAAGGGGAGGGTGTGATCAGGGTTATGATGTGTATGTGCAACCCTTAGATTGAGCGGGCTGGAGCAAGAGCACAACAGAGGCTGTGGTCTGCCACTCATTCTCTGCTCTTTCCAGCCTCAACTTTGCCCCACAGAGGGTTCATCTACATGCTACAGTCATTCCACCCTCATTTTCAAATTTTCCCCACTCCTATCGTCCCCCTGCAAATCACCTCCTTTTGGCTCTTTGAGTCTAGGGGTGCACACCCTGAGGATATACATTCTTGGGAGGAAGTGCCCAAAGCAAGATTGATGCAAGTTCTGGAAGCAGGCTCAGGACCCATTTAAGCAGGAGTCCTGGGCCCTGGAGCATTGCAGCCTAGGAAGTGGGAGGGACTCCAGGTGGCATGTGCTCCTGGGCTTTCAGATTCCTTGCTCTGAAGGTAGGGACATGGCTATAGGAAGGCGAGAGGACTCTCTAAAGATGGGCATAAAACAAGAAGGCCCCCCCCATCCCTGTCACTCAAGTTTTGAGTGGTTCTCTATGTATGTGCAAACCTAGAGAGGCTTAGGGGTCTTGAAATCTGACCCTGTGGCACTGCCAGTGGGACTGGACCTCCTGGAGTTCTGGGAGTCACCTGAGTGGGAGGCAGGACTATTTGGAATTCTGGGAGCAGTGACCATCACCCAGATTGTAGGGTATGGTGTTCTGCATACACATGTCCATTAGCTTGCTAACTGATGTGTTTGTCTGCTTGGTCAGTTTTTAGGAGAGATGAATTATTAAGCAGTTCTGCAGTTTAGTATTATATGTATTTTGAAGTTACAGTGTTTGGTGAAAATATATGCTGATGGGTGGCTTTTTGAAAATCTATGGTTTTTCCTATGACACTATTGTTTGCATTGAATTATATTTGTCAGATATGAGGACGATCACCTCAGCTTTCTTTTGGTTCATATTTGTCTGATCTATCCTTCTAAAAATCATTTTCTCTTCAATCTCTCTGGATCCTTTTATTTTAAGTGTTCGCTTATAAATAGTATACTGGCTCTTACATTGTTCATCTAATCTTAGACTCCCTATCTTTTGATTGATAACTGTTTCCCATCTATCTTATTGTAAATACTGTTTTGCCTCTATCAATAATGAACCTCTGATTTAAGAGCAAACAGCTAATGATGAAATTAGAATATCACCCTTTTGCAATGCCCAGTGAAATAATGGATCTAGGTAGTGATCGTCAATGGTGGCTGTCACCCCAAGAGGAGAGGCTGGTAGATGTCACCTGCCTTCTGAGAGAACATAGGGCTCCTCTGAAGTAGGTTGGACAAAAGATCAAACTGAGTCTCAACAAACCTCCAGATTCAACTCCAACTGACAGAATTTACAATTCAGAAAATCTAAGAAGCACATGAAATGATACCGCAGGAATGAAACTAACAATATCCAGATGAGTCCTGCCAGGGCAAATGACCAGATTCCTTCAACAAATGAATTGTAGGGGAAAAAAAAAAGGTGGGGTGGGGAAACATAGGTTAAAAAGAATCCAAAAGACATGGAAACAGTGGCAATGTCTCAGTGAGTGACCTTTATTAGGACCCTGGCTAATAAACTGTAGAAAACACTGAAGAGTGTATGAGACAAGTGGCTATTGTATGGTATTAAGGAATTATTATTATTGTTTGGTGAGATAATGGTATTGTAGTTACGTTATTGAAAATACTTATTTTAGCGACACATCATGCCTGGGATTTCATTTGCTTTGAAATAAATTGGGGGGGGAAGTGGAGAGTGGGGAAGGAGGACAGATTAATCAGTAAAATTAATGATTGGTAAAGCAGAGTGATGGTATCTGGGAGTATGGAACTATAATTCTCGCTACTTTTGTATGCACCTCAAGTTTTTCATAATAATATGTCACCACCGCCACCACCACCACCACCACCACCATCAACAGGAAAAGTAAACAACTGATCCGCTCTTATGGGTCCAGCACTTCCTCCCCGCCCAACCGGGCACACGCCCTCCCCAGTCCTGAGGCAGGCTGTGCGTGAGCTGCACTTCCCACAGGAGCCAGGAGGTGGCGCCAGCGTCTCTGCCGGCTGCTGCTCTGAGGCTCTTGGCCTCCCCAGCCTGAGGCTGCAGGGTTCCAGCCTCCATACAACCTTGGGTTCGGGAAGGGAGAACCCAAGGTGGAGCCCAGTGTGGATTTGGGTTTCCAGCGCATGCTCCAGGACTCTCCTAACTTCCAACCTTCAGTGCTGTGGCCCCCTCTGATCCGCTTGTCTAGGCCGGGGAAGGGCCCTTGTCCTGGTCCTGTTAACCTGGTCTAGGCTCCCAAGCTTCACCTTGATCTTGGGGTGTCCAGCCCTTCTCTTCTGGGCTCCCCCAACACCTGAAGGCAGGGCTTCTGTTTCCTCCACACCTGGAGGCAGATATCAGCCTCATTGCCTTACATTCCTCCTAGGCCTATCTCCCGTTTCGCCATCCCAGACTCTACTTTCAGGACTGGGTGGGTGTGCTGGCAGGTGGAGCCTCCAGGTGCAAGGCCCTCATACAGAGCCAGAACCACACCTGTGGGTGGGCTCGGCCGTGGCATTGAGCTGAGCGAGCCCTGGTCAGGGATTCAGTAAACTTAGGTCCTAGATCAGCCTTCCCTGAGGATGTCATGCCTAATAGATATTGTGGTTGGAATGCAGAATAGCAGTTTCTAACTTTGTATAGAAGTAGGACTCCATTTCTAGAACCTCCTTATATACCAACAGGAGTGGAGCATCCTGGCTCCACACAGGAGAGATTCAGTCGCTTACATTTCCTCTGGCCTCCTTGCCCATCCCAGAGTGAAAAGCACTGGGCTTCCTGGACTCTGAATTCCATACGCTTCTGGCTTGCTGTTAGACCAAGAGTTCCTACAAGCCAGTTTCAGGCTCTAGTAACCCCTCCCCATGGCACTCATTCAGTTCTTTCATTCATGTATTCATTCATTCAACAGTGACCAGGCTTAGGCTCTATGCTGAACCCCACAGGAAGACAAGCTGACCAAGATGAGGACTGCGCTATGAGCCCACTGCCTGGTGAGCAGACACAATCTGGGACGAGTTGTGCAAGCAGGTGGCCCCACATTCAGGGAGCATAGAGCAGAGGGTGCCTGCCAGTTCAAGAGAGCCAGGGAAGGCTCCTCGAAGGAGGTGACATTTGGGTGGTCTTGAGGAAAGTTGTGTAGAGAACACATTACAAGAGCAGAGGACAATCTGGGAGACAGTGAGAAGCTTCCTTTCTTGACGCAGTCATTGAGAGAGGACTCCCCAAAATGACAGGAGGGAGCAAGGACTCCAGACTGTCTGTGGTTTGGGTGGAGACCAAGTGCTTCCGTGTAGATACCCGCCTGGCACTTTGCATGAGCATTTATCTATCGGGCTGCCTACGCAGCTGAAGCAGCGAGTCACTACTCCTTTGGAAGCACCACCATACAGGATGTCTGGAAGGAAATCCACTTCCCTCACAGAGCGAAATTGCCAATAATTGGTGTCGCCGAGAACACGAAGAGTTTCATGGGCCCCCAGTGAAAGGATGAATCCCGAGTGCTCCTTCCAAGTGCTGGGGGTGAGTTGGTAATAAGGTGCCAAGATTTTGAAGCACCTCCCTTCTCGGGCAGAATGCCTCTCCATCCACAAATAGAAACTCGCTGAGAATTTAATTAAGAACAGTGTACATAAAACTCACTGTTCCCAAGTAAACAAATATTAAGCAAGATACTTTGCTTTCATGGTGTGGGCTCTTACAGGGTGAAAAAATAGGGACAGGAGAGGGGGTGGAAAGCTATTGAGGGGGAAGAAAGATTCAAACTGAGAAGAAAATAGATTCCAGGTCGGAGAGGGAGCGGTGATGGAAGGCAGATACAAACCCTGCAAAGGGAGGAGAGGCAGATGGAAGGTTCCAACTTCTCTTTTGTCCAAAGCTTCCTCTTGTCTCAGCATTTTCATTAGGTTCTAAAGCCTGTTCCTTAGTCGGAGACAAAGTACTCTTGTCACACCCGGCTTTCCCCTTGCTTACCACCACACACTTGGCACTCACTGTCTCTGTACGTGCTGAGGGCGCCTACCTCAGGCACCTGCCACTCTCCACTTGAGGGCTTCCTCTCAGCAGTGGGTACTTGGGGCTGGAAATACTGGGGTATGAGTGGCCCTGGGAGCAGGCTGTGGCAGATGGGAGTGGAGAATCAATGCCACATCTCCCCTTCTCTTTAGGTGGGTTAATTCGGAGGTGAATCTTCTGTACTATCCCCCCCAAAGCTCCCCAGTAGGAATGAGCTCTTGGTACCCACAGTAGAAAGTGGACTGAAAATATGCTTTTTTTTTTTTTTTTAAAGACACAAGTTCTCACTTTGTTGCCCATAGTGCAGTGGTGCAATCATAACTCACTGCAACTTTGAACTCTTGGGCTCAAGTGATCCTCTAGCCTCAGCCTCCCGAATAGCTGGGACTACAGGCACATGTCACTATACCTGGCTAATTGTTTGTTTATTTTTTTTAGAGATGGAGTCTCACTATATTGTCCAGGCTGGTGTTGAACTCCTGCCCTCAAGCGATCCTCCCACTTTGGCCTCCCAAGGTGCTGGGATTACAGACGTGAGCCCACCGCACTTGGCCTGATAACATGCTACTCACTGGCTTCCGTCCTTTCTGTCTTTCTTCCTCTGTATCCTGCCTGCTGCTGTTTCCTGGAGTCACCTCTCAAATACATTTCTTGCACTCAAATCCTTGTCTGAAGCTTCTGGGAAAACCCAACTCTAAGAAAGTCTTCATATACAGTATTAAAATTTTATTTTGAGGCTCTCATGATGTTCCCCCACCACCGGAATAAATTAGGCCAAGCCTGTTTGCAATGGGGAGGAATCACAAATATCCTTTTGTTATCAAGGTTTTGGATTGAGTGCTTATTTTCTTATTGAATCTCTGAAGAATGACTTAAGGTTTAAGGAGTTACTTTTGAACCTTAGAGTTAATAGTCAGTTTGCTAGAAAGCCCTTGATGTTTCCATTTCCAAATCCTAAGATTGTATTAGGTTCATGCAAAAGTTATTTTGACTTTTGCATTGTTGATATTTGCCATTTAATACTGGAATACATTCTTAAATAAATATGGTCATGTTATACATCATTTTAATGCACATTTCTTGCTTTATTTTTTAACTTCTTGCTTGCTATTTATTTTATATTTATTTTATATTATAGAAATGATGGTAGATAAAAAGCAAATCTGAGCTATTTTCCTCTTCGAGTTCAAGTGGGTCTTAAAGCATTGGAGACAACTCCAACATCAACAACACATTTGGTCTAGAAGCTGCTAATGAATGTCTGCGCAGTTGTGATTCAAGAAGTTTTGCAAAGGAGACAAAAGCCTTGAAGTTGAGGAGCGTAGTGGCCAGCCGTGGGAAGTTGACAATGACCAATTGAAGCTGATTCTCTTACAACTACACGAGAAGTAGCCGAAGAACTTCACGTTGACCATTCTACTGTCATTTGGCATTTGAAGCAAATAGGCCTTGGACCCCTGGGCTCAGGTAATCCTCTCACTTCTACTTCCCAAAGTGCTGAGATTACAGGTGTCAGCCACTGTGCCCAGCCATTCATGCATTATTTACTGAGTCTTTGGGTGCCTGGCACTGTGTTGGGTCCTGGGCATGCAGAAATGGGTAGAACAAGGCCTGTGTTCCCCAGAGGCCTGGAAGCCAGAGGCTGCCATGGATATATAAATAATGGAGGGAATTCTCCCAGTAATAGACTCACCTATGGAGTCAGTGGGGGCCTGAAGGAGAGATAGGTTAATTCCACCTTAGGACCTTGGGAAGATAAGGGAGTCTTCAGGGTGGAGGGACCCTGAGCAAAACCTGGAGCACTCCAGGGGGAACTGGTGGTATGAGCAGAGGTGTGACAGGACTCAAAGAGACTGGGGAGACTGCAACCAGAGTGCAAGCAATGCCCGACTGGTATATTAAAGGTGGAAGATTTGTTGGTTTTCAGAGGTGCGCTGTGCTGGGAAGCAGTGTGGCACAGTAGTTAGGGGCACAAGCTCTGCCTACAGACAGACTGAAATGCCCATCTCAGTTCTGACACTCATTTACTCTGTGCCCTTGGGAAAGTCAACAGCCTCTCTGAGCCTCTGTTTACTCATCAGTGTTATACTGGGGATAGACTATCCCCTGCATAGGTTTGTTGTGGGGATTAAATGAAAGTATACCAGCTTAGCCCCTAGGACACAGTGAGCGTTCAATCGAAGATATTATTTGTTAGTGATTTGCACCAAGGTGTTCTGGCTGAAATGTTTAGATATACTTCCTATTGTGTTATTGTCTACAGGAGTCAGTGCAGTACAATGTGCAGGTTTGCAGCCTAGGAGCCATCAGCTGTACCATTTAGCCTGGGTGTGTAGGAGGCTGGACCATCTAGGGCTGTGTAACTACACTCTGTGATGTTCACACAAGGAAATTGCCTAACTACACGTTTCTCAGAACATATCCCCATTATTAAGTGACACATGACTATATTTGCAACTACTGATTACTGGGTCCCGAGAAACATCTTTGTAAAAGAGACTTAACCGCGTCCTAGGCCGCAAGGAGCCAAAAGTAGACTAAACTAGGGCAAAGGGTTGCCCCTAAATGTGGCCTTGTGTGTCTCCATGGGCTGGAGTGTTAAATTGTCCCACCATCATCATCTCCCCAGCAGTTTTTGGAATTCATCCTCTGGTACCTGGGCAGGCTGTAGGAGAGCACTGCTTCTCTGATGACTCTCCCCTCACTCCCACCCCATGGGGAGTTCTCAGAAATTTGCACTGGGGGATGGTGCCTGTCTGGTGAACGTGGGGACATGCAGGACCAAGTGGCAGCACTCCAAATTTCTCACTCGCCGCAAGGCCCACGTCTCACCCTTTTCAGAAGCATCTGCAGTGATGTTCTCAGAGAAGTTGGAGACCTCCCAACTGCCTACCCATTCTGGTCTCTCTGCACACAGGACGGGCAGATGGGCCGTGAGACCCGCTCTGCAGAGGGCCCGAAACACAGCTCTGCCTTAACAGCTTGGGAACATCTCAACCCCATGAAATCTCCTCAGACTTGGGAGATGAAATAGACCAGAGAGAGGGAGAGCTAGGACAGCTCCGTGTCTGTGTTAATGGGGAAACTGAGGCTCAGAGAGGCAAAGGGAATGGCTCCGAATTACATAGCAGGTCAGTTTCTAGACAGGCTCTTGTGTCCCTGGTCAGTATGCTTTCTACACTCCTCACAGCCACTTTTCCTACCGACTTGAGCTCTGCCAGCTGCAGGTGTTGCCAGGGCCACCCAAAGCTCCCCCTCTCACCTCAGCCAGGAGCTCCTAACTCTGCGTTTAGAGAACTGCAGTGCTCTTATGGAACGTTTTCTCCCCCCCCACCTGGCAAAAGAACATTGATAACGTCTGTGCCCCAGACACTTTGTGGTTGGGGCTACAGAGTTGAATGTGGTGGGGGGTGAGTTTTAACTCCCCATTGACGCAGGGAGGGTCTGGAGTCACAACTGTCCTGATACACATTTCTTCTTCATTTCCTCCCAAAGTCTGCATTTCCTTGTTTATTAGACCAATCTCCATCCTTTAGTAACTTGCAGCTTCTGAGTCATAATACTTTCCCTTCCTCCTTGCCATGTGGAATGTTGTCATTAGTCTGAATTATCCTTGCTGGGCATCATGGAGAGATCCGAGTGATGACTTCTGGGGCCAAGGGGTGCGGCTCTGGTTTCTCAAGGAAGATTAGAGGCATCTTCAGAGGCCACAGGCCATGGAGAAGATGTGCAGGAATTTTCCAAAACAAACCTCTCTGACTTAGGGGTGAAGGTTGCGGTGGGGTGTTTCCCCCTTGTCTCCTGAATGTTGTGAAAAATGTTACCCTCAACCATTGGATGGTTCGAATAGTGAAAGGGACATTTTCTTATTTGAGTCAGATCTTCTTCAGTTGTATGTGAAAGAAACTTGCACAGGTGATAGAACAATATCGTGGCCAATAGTCCTGGAATATGAAATCTGTTTCCACTCTCATAGGGAGGGACTGATTCAATTCTCACTTTATTCCATGTCCAAAATCCCAGGGAAAAGAGTCAGTTCAGGTTAGGTAAAGCTCCCTGGGTCACTTGAAGTCAACTAGCTATGACCAGCAGTGAGGTCACTGTGTACAAAATGGTTGCTTCCATAGTAACCACAGGAATGGTGGGGAGGGTTCCCAGGAAAGAGGGTAGCTGAGTAGATAATATATATATATATATATTTTTTTTTTCTGTAAAGAGTCATGCAGAATGCTCATTTGGGAGTGTCTTTGCCTCTAAAGTGCTCTTCTCTCTGCTGCCTCAGACCCCAAAGGGCCATAGCAATTACAAAGGGGGTGTTGGTGCTATTGACCTGGTCTTTGTGGTGCTGGGAGAGTCAGGCTATTGCCCAGTTTCCTCTTCCCTGCTTTCCTCTTTCCTCTTCCCTGCTGCCTTGTGTTCAAGGAGGCATGATGGAACAGAGAGAACTGTCTCTGGTGTCATACTAAGCCCATTTCAAGTCTTGGCTCTGTTGTTACTGAATGCAAACCTGGGCAAGACAGGTAACCTCTTTGAGGCTCTGTTTTCTTATTTATGAAATGGACAAAAGGAATTTCCTTGCAAGGGTTAGAGACAATTTATACCTCTATACCACTGGTTCTCAAACTTGAATGTGCATGAAAATCACCTGGAGGACTTATTGCTGGGACCCACCCCCAGGGTTTTTGATTCAATGAGTCTGGAGTGTGGCCTGATAATTTGCACTTTTAACATGTTTCTAGTGATGCTGATGCTACTAGTCTGGGGACCTCCCTTTGAGAACCACTAGTCTACATTTACAAAAGTTCTCAACCAAGGGTGATTCTGTGGCAACTCGCCATCCTTCCCAACCAGAGAACATTTGGGAGTGTCTGGAGATAATTTTTTTTTTTTTTTTGAGTTGGAGTCTCACTCTGTCG